>NC_135428.1:20692614-20915114 GCF_051991245.1 Festucalex cinctus
TAAAAGGGGTGAGACCTGTGGCAGATGTGGGCAAAGAGTTGTGCGCGAGCTCGACCCATACTAGATACTTGCTCCAGGTTGTCGGGTTCTGGGAGACGAGGCATCGGAGACCGGTTTCGAGCTGCCGGTTCAGCCGTTCTGCCTGCCCATTGGCCTCAGGATGGTACCCAGAAGTCAGGTTAGCTTTGGCACCTAGGGCTTTACAAAATTGAGTCCAAAATCGGGAGACGAACTGTGGTCCACGGTCGGAAACGATGTGTAAGGGGAAACCATAAAACCTGAATATGTGGTGGATCATGATGTCGGCTGTGGTCTTGGCGGATGGGAGCTTGGTTAATGGGATGAAACGAACCATCTTAGAGAATCTGTCGACGACTGTGAGGATTGTGGTTTTACCATGGGATGGTGGTAGTCCGGTCACAAAATCCACTGAAATTTCCGCCCATGGTCTGGATGGGATTGGTAGTGGCTGGAGTAGACCCATCCGGGACTGGTTTGACGTCTTGTTGCGGGCACAGGTAGGACAGGCAGCTACGTAGTCCTTGATTGTGGTCTCCATTGCCGGCCACCAGAATCTCCGGGCGACAGCATACATGGTCCTGCGGACTCCAGGATGGCAAAATAATCGTGAAGTATGGGCCCAGTGTATTACCTGGGCCCTCAGTTCCTCAGGCACAAAGAGTCGGCGTGGTGGGCATGACGTGGGGGGAGTGACGTTCCGTAGTGCCTCTTTGACATCGTCCTCAATTTGCCACCTCATGGCCCCGACTATGCAGTCCCGGGGCAGAATGGTCTCAGGCTCGGCTTCCAGTGGTTCGGACTCGTGAATTCTTGACAAAGCGTCAGCCTTGACGTTCTTACTGCCGGGTCTGTAGGTCAGAGAGAAAACGAAGCGGTTAAAAAACAAAGACCATCTGGCCTGTCGAGGGTTGAGTCTTTTGGCCTGGCGTAGGTATTCCAGATTTCGGTGGTCGGTCCAGATCACGAAGGGGAGTTCGGCGCCTTCCAACCAGTGTCTCCACTCTTCGAGAGCCACCTTTACAGCTAGGAGCTCCCGATCACCGACTGAGTAGTTGCGTTCTGCTTTAGATAATTTTCGTGAGAGGAAGGCGCAGGGATGTGTCTTGCCGTCCTCCTGACAACGCTGAGACAGTACTGTCCCAATTCCAATACTCGAGGCGTCTACCTCCACCACGAACTGGCGTTTGGGGTCAGGGACTCTGAGGATTGGCGCATTGGTGAAGCGAGCCTTTAAGTCCTTGAATGCTCTTTCTGCTTCCGTGTTCCACCTAAATCGAACCTGTGGGGAGGTCAAGGCGTGCAGAGGGGCGGCAATGGTGCTGAAGTTTCTGATAAATCGCCGGTAGAAGTTGGCGAATCCGAGGAATTGTTGCACCTTCTTTCGTGAGTCCGGCGTGGGCCAATCTCGCACGGCGCTGACCTTGTCCGCTTCCATCTCCACTTTTCCGGGTGACACGACGAATCCCAAGAAGGAGATGGTGTTGACGTGGAACAGGCTCTTTTCTGCTTTAACGTAAAGCCGGTGATCCAGCAGGCGTTGCAAGACTCGGTTCACGTGGTTTCGATGGTTTGCTTGGTCAGGAGAGTAGATCAGGATATCATCCAGGTAGACGTACACGAAGTGGTCGATGAAATCTTTGAGTACTTCGTTTATCATGGCCTGGAAAACTGCTGGAGCGTTCGTGAGGCCGAAAGGCATGACCAGGTACTCGTAATGTCCCCGGGGAGTGTTAAACCCAGTCTTCCATTCATCTCCCTCGCGGACCCGGATGAGGTGATAGGCGTTCCGGAGATCGAGCTTTGTGAAGATTTTGGCTTGTTGCAACTGGTCGAAAACCGAGGACATCAATGGCAGTGGGTATCGATTTTTAACTGTGATATCATTCAAGGGGCTGTAGTCAATACATGGGCGTAGGGATCCATCCTTCTTGCTCACAAAAAAGAAGCCTGCTCCCGCAGGCGAGGAAGATGGTCGGATGAGGCCGGCTTTCAAGGAGTCGTCTATGTAGGTGTTCATGGCCTGGCGTTCGGGTCCTGAGACCGAGTACAGTCTCCCCTTGGGGATAGTTGATCCGGGAATCAGGTCAATCGGGCAGTCATACGGTCGGTGGGGAGGAAGAGTCATGGCCTTGGTTTTGCTGAAAACCTCCCGCAGGTGGTGGTAGCAGGAGGGAACGGTGTGCAGGTTCGGGTATTCCTCTTGAGCGGACGAGGCGAGGGACACCTGGTGAACCTGGGCTGTGGTGTTCCAATCTGTGAGTCATGCAGTCCTTTCCCCACTCCAGAATGACTCCAGAGTTCCAGTCGATTCTGGGATTATGTAGACGCAGCCAAGGGTGGCCCAGAACCAAAGTGGGGGAAGCAGAATGGAACACATGGAAGCGAAGGGTCTCGAGGTGCTGTCCGATGTGCACTTCCAGAGGTTCAGTGATGTGGGTGATTTTGAAAAGTTCCTTGCCGTTCAGCGCTCGAGCCTGGATGGTTGAAAGAAGTGGTTCGGTGGAGACTCGTAGTTGCCTCACGAGCTCCCAGTCCATGAGGCTCTCGTCGGAACCGGAATCGATGAGGGCTGACAGATTTGTGGTGACATTGTGGTGGTTTATCTGCATTTGCGTGAGCCTGTGGTTCTTGGCGGGTCGGGGTGATGGAGAACTCACCGGTGAGCCGCCCTTCGTGGTGCAGGATCCCACTAGGTGGCCAAGACCACCACAATAGAAGCATCGGCCCTCTCGGCGGCGGCGCTGTCGCTCCTCGGGCGAAAGCCGAGCCCTTCCAAGTTGCATGGGTTCTTCTCTGGCGAGGCCCACCTCTCCTGGTTCCAGTCGGGAACGAAGGATGGGTGGCGGCCTTCCGGTCTCCGGTGGCCGTGACCAGGGGGTGGGTTCCTCCCTCCTTCGGAGTCCACCGATCTTGGCCAGTTCCTGGCGACGGTGATCGGTGCGAATGGCGAGGGATATCATAGCGTCCAGGTCCGTGGGGAGTTCTATGGGAATAAGGAGTTCTTGAATGGCAGGTGACAGTCCTTTCAAGAAATGATCATGTAATGCTATGGCGTTCCAGCCACTGTTTGTTGCCAACGTTCGAAAGCGGATTGCATAATCGCTGACGGGCTCTCTGCCTTGTTGAAGCCGGCTCAAAGCTCATGCCTTCTCTCGGTCGTGGTTCTCGGGATCGAAGACTTGGCGCAAGGCGGCTTGAAAGTCCTTTCCGCTCTGACAGACCGAGGAACCCCTGGCCCATTCCGCGGTTGCCCAGGTTTTGGCCCGTCCAGTCAGGTGAGAAACCATGAAGGCCACCCGGGACCGGGCTGTGGAGAATGCCTGTGGTAAATGTTCGAAGTGGATATCACATTCCGTGAGGAAAGTCTGACAGCGTCCGGGTTCACCGGAGTATCGTTCTGGGGAGGCCAGTCTTAACCCTACCCCGGTGAATGGCGTGGTCGGGACGGAGAGTTCAGGATGAGGAATCTGTCCAGTGGGAGCTGGCGCTCGACGCCGTGAAAGGCTTACCAGCTCGTGGACCTGGCTGGTCAATTCCTCCATCCGGGACAGCATGGTCTGTTGGATCCGGTCCTGGTTGTTGAGCCGGGCCTCCTGGCTCTGCAGTGCGGCCTCGACCGTGCCTGCTGGGTCCATGCTGGCCGAAGTGTACTGACAAGGCGAGGACAAGTAGGACTCAGACGCAGGCGTAAGGTAGGCCACCAAGGCAGCAGGTTTATTTCCGGCCAACAAAGGTCTCCTCTCAAACTGAGAGGAGAACAGGGAGGGGAAAAAGTGGAGAACAAAAAGCGCTCCACTAGGGAGGAAAAAACAGGCAAAAGGTACTGGGGACAACAGAAAGCGCTCCGCTAGGGAGGAAAAAGGGCACAAGGCAAAAGGGGTAACTAAAGGCGCTCCAAAAGGGAGGAAAAGGCACAAAAACAAGGCAACAACGCTAGGCAACATGAACAAGGACATAAGGACTGTGGGACGCTTCCATGCACTGACGGTGACACTTCGGCAACGGAGGGGAGAATGCAGGTGGCTTTTATTGCTGTAGGTGATTGGTGGCAGGTGGTGATAATCATGGGCGGGGACCGGTAATGAGTGAGCGGCAGGAAGGGCAAGTGACCTGGGGTGAGAGGAGAGTTAGGATTTCAGAGTAAAACGGGAAACAGAGGCACAAAAATAAAAGCATGAGCCGCCACGCCTGGTGGCGGCGTGACACAGTGTGGGGTAAAATGTTTTGACTGGGTTATGTTGTCCGATTGTACCACAAAGTCGTTTGAATATATTGATAAACTCGTTCAAACATCTCGTTTGAATATATTGATAAACTCGTTCAAACATCTTGGTAAAGTCGTTTGAATGTATTGGCACAATATTGACCAAATGGCTAAAAATATTTTTTTACTCCCCTAATGCAATGGAGTATTTTCTCATAATGCCACAAGATAATGCCACAATTGTATATGCTCTAGTAGTCAATACCCTGTGGCATGATGGAAATTTTGCCAAGAATTATAAACAACTTTATCAAGACGTTCGAACGACTTTACGAATACATTGGAATGACTAGTACATTCGAATGACTTTACCATAATGTTCAAATAACTTGGCAATATGTTTGAATGACTTTATCAATATGTTAAAATGACTTTACAGTAAGAATGACAGACTAGTCAAAACTGTTTACTTCACACATTGGCAGTGCACACTTCCGTATTGTAATGGTTTGATCCTTTTTTTTTTTTTTTTGAATACATTTTCAGAAATTCCTAAGTTGGATGCTGAAAGTTGCAATTGAATATGGTGCATGCTAGTTGTAATTTTGAGGATTTGCTTCCATTTCGTGTTATAAAGAGGGAAAGTGTTATTTTAGGTGATATCACAAATTTCTTAGCGTGTCTGAGGTAAAAAGTCAAAGGTTGCATACATTATTTATCTTCTTGGTGATTACACATTACATCCTACTGTAGTAGCAAACATATGCACATGCACATTCAAAACATAGAAATTCCCTTTCATGCGCATGTAATGTAAGAACATTTTACAACTATATATTTCATCTTCGCATTTTGAACCAAGTAGGCTACAACTAATGTGAACCTTTTATCTGGCAATTGCTTACTTGCACCTATGGAAGCTGTGTGAACATGTACAACTGCTCAAGATTCGAACTTACTGCACGACAGTCACAAGAGACGGGTGGAAAAGGGCGTGAAGAAATTAGATACTTGAGCAACGGTGCAGAGGCCTCACAGTCAAATGTGTTCAGGAAGTATAAAACGTGGCTCGACACGGACCCTGGTGGAGCTGTGAAATGAAGACTGTAGATACAGTGGATAAGACAGATGAAGTGCTTACTACACCTCGGGTCATTATGTCGCGAATCCTCACACACTGATGAATATTTGTGGTGAACTTTCTATGAGAAAGTTTTGCTTTTGACATGCATTGCCTTTTGTTGAAATAGGAATGGTAGGTATATGTACACAGTACAGTATTAAGTCTGTTATATTATGTAATAAAAAGCAGACAAATTCTTGGCAAGCCTTATGAATCACTTCATCAGTGCAGAGCTTCGTACGTCCCCCTGGGTGGAAGTTATTCAAGCAAGCTGGTTTTCTTTTTTTGGCATCGCAAAAGTGGTGGATGCGTGAGGGTAGAAGAGACTGAGCCAGGGAAGACTGGAATATCAAAAGGACCTTTGGCACAGGATGCATAAAAGCTATTAGCGCCAGTGGATGTTCAGAGGCTTTGACAGGCCTGCTGCTCTGTGAATGAAAGATGCACTCACCCAAACATATCTTCTGTGTTAGTTTTTTCCATGCTGTCTGCCAGTGGCCCAAGAGGTCCCCCCCCGCCCCCGGTTTCCAGTTAACAAATGTATACTTAGAGTTGTTGATCAGACTTCAATATGTGTATTCTGTGATGTGAAAAGTGAAACTGCTTAAATGATTTCAAAAGGAGCAATACGTTTTGTCAGCATAGCTGAAATTGTAATGGATTTGCAGAGAGACAGAAGGCAGTCAGACAAACATTCATGCTTACATTCACCATCACTGAAATGAAGCCATGCTGCCAGCAACTCTGTATGTATACACACAAGTACTCTACCAAAGTCTTTTTTTTTTTGTGTGTGAATATAAAAGTGTTTTCTCCAAAAAATAAGACCAAATAAATCATTTCAAACTCAGTTGCACTGAGTTGCACTGAACTGGCTCAGTGTGACAAACAATCCAATCTAATACTGAAGCCTTAATAGCATAAATATTTGGTAAGGTGGTGAGTAGTAGTAAACCGGTTAAATTGGGGTTATAAGGAGTTATATTATTAGTGGGGAGTTCCTTTTCATCCATCACTGTCTCCTGTTGAAGAATGTGTTTGTTCAACTGCTTTGAGTGGATTACCTCATACATCATCAGGCAGCTGACATGCAATGGTATGTCACACCCTTTAAGCACAGAAACTCAAGGGTGGATGACAAGTGTCCAATGTCGTATCTGGTTATGGGTTGGGTGAGCAGAATAGAAGAGTGACACATAAAAAACTTTAATGTTTGCGCAAATAAAGATTACCAACCTGAGCCTCTGTGCCACATGCAGGGTGCGGCTGGACAATATCAAACTTCACTTAATTTGTCAGAAAATTATTATTTATTGAGAATGAATGATTTCAAATACATTCATTCATATGTGCCAGTGATGTACAGTGTCAGGGATAACAATTAAATCTCTTCTTTCATTAGATGGAAGAAATTAAAATAAACCTGCGTGTCTACTTTCTGCAATTCAAAAAAACAGAATAACTCATGACTTGCTGTAGCTTTGTGTTTAACAGGCCCAGATTTCATACAGAATAAGTCAATTTATGAGTTAAGTGAGATAAGATCATTATTTCAGGATTCCAACTTGTTTTTACATTAGTACTGTCAAAGTGTTAACTTATTAATTAATCACAAAAAATATATTGCATTAATAACGTATTAACGCAGATTATGTTATGGATTGTCTGAGGTTGGACCCCAGAATGCAGAGGCAACAAGTAGTAGAAAACAGTTTATTTTGCTGAGGTCTGGCAAAATCCCAAAACAAAATAACTCAGGAGGCAGGCAATCAGGCAGGGAGAGGGTGGGCTGGCTGCAGCATCTTGGCGAAGAAGACTATAACCAAAAAACAAAGACCTGCCATGCACAAAAACCCAATCATGACAGATTAATCACACTATCAATTTTGTGTGCAGATGATCCTATAGCTGACAGTGGAGGGTTACGTTAAAAGTAGTACAGTTTGTGTTTGAGCAATAAACATCACTACATGCATTACAGTAAAGCCTTTAATAAATGTTTGTATATCACATTCAGAATATTTGTTCATGTCAAAGTATTTGAGTCATTCCCCCCCCCCCCCCCCCATTTTAAATTATGCAAGTAATGAACTGATTAGAAAAAGAGGAGGATGCGTGTGCAGTGGATGAAAAAATGTTGCAGACGTCCTCATAACATTTTAAATGTCGAAATAATTAATACATAACAGTGCTCTTTAAATTTGGCAGTCAAAAAATGCTGATAAAAAGGCTTTTTCATCAAGCCATTAATCGTGATTAATCCAAATTCTAAGATGTGATTAAGCTGATGAAAATATTAATCGTTTAATTTTACATTTTTGTATGGTGGTGTGCTAAAGCCCTTCCAATTAGCAACAGGATTTTTAGCAACCGCAGAATAAAACCAACAGCACCCCCCGCCACCCTTGTGAGGAATGAGTGGTCAAGAAAATGGATGGATGGATAGTGGTAAACAAATTACAATAAATTATAACAGAGTTTAAAGCATCACTTTAAAACTTTAAAAATATAACTTTTGATACAGAAAATGTCCCCAAAAAACTGACATATAATTTTAAAGAAATACCTATACATTCCAGCATTTTTCCTTAAAATTGCATGAGATTAACGGCAATGTACTATTCTTTTAATTTCTAGTTCCTGATCATAAAATGGCCACAAGAGGGCGACCGATACTCATATGTCGCTGTCTGGAAGATCAAAACTTTGAAATAAGGCCTAGTGTCGGCCCCCATCCCCAGTAATATAATATTTAGATATATTTGATGACTTAAAAACGCCAAATAGTGGAGAGCAATGACCACATCTGCTATTTTATACATTATTTGTTTCGTACACGTCACTGTTATGTTAATAAAAATAGTTAGACAGGGAGCATGGTGCCTTTGTGATTTCCAAGGAATTTTATAAAAGCGATGATTTGATTCACCACAAAGGTTGCTACATTCACTGGGTCACGGGTGTGCTGGAGCCTAGCCCAGCTGAACACCCTGAACTGGTCACGAGCCAATCACACGACACATATTGACGAACAACCATTTACATAAGTCGTGGGAAGTTGCTTTTCTCGAGGAGGGGGGGATCCATGCAGGATTTAGAGGTTTTCCGTCTCCAACATCTGATTCCAATAATCAGAATCATTATCAGGCTTATGCAGAACTTACTGGTTGAAGCTGGTAGGAATCAGGTGTGTTGCCAACCTCTGATTTACACTCACATTTACACCAAAGGACAATTTAGAGTCAATTTTAAGCCCCCTTCTGTTCATAAAAACTTCGTTGACAACGATAAATTATATAGCACAAATATCAAGTGGCCAAAGAAATACCGGTCAAAATATGAAGTGCAAAGAATTAAAACATAACGTAAAAAAGTGCTTCAATGATCATTCCAATTTACCTGTATCATTTAACTGGTAAGTGTTTCAGAGGTTGCAAACAAAACAAAACAACACAAAACAAAATAAAATAAAACAAAACAACACTCTGAGAAGAATTGCATTTATATTTCCTAGTCCGTAGCCATAATAATTTATTGTGTTGTACATGTCATTTGAGTCCACAAGATGGAGACATTTGTCATTACATCACTATGTACGCCCAATGGCTGCTATAATTGAGCCATTTAGGAACCTCTAAAAGTATAACTCTGATAAAAGATCTGTAGGAAAAATTCTAAATGAATAATTATTCGATTTTATTTATGTTGAACTGTCAGATTAGGACTGCGCAGTGACTCAATCCACCAGGTAGAATATATACGATGCATTAGCCTAGTCTAGTGATGCATTACAGCACGGACCGGGATGGCAATCTGTAGAATCTAAAATCAAGCAAGTGAGAGCGAACCATAAAGACATAAAAAGGTTACTGTGCCTTTAAGACCTTGGGCAGAAGCTTGCGTGGCCTTGCTTACATTGCCACACAGGGGTGCGGTGTGGACTCAGTCACAACACTGCAATAAATGTCCCAAAGAACTTCCTCGTTGAAACACTGCACGCACAAATAATCAGCCGAAACATGAGTGCCGCTGAATGGAAGAAGAGATGCCAGGATGAATGGGGTCTGCAGGCCTTACCAGCACCAGAAAGCCTGGACTGGAAGGCTGTGTATGAAGCCAAACCATTTGGGAGAAATCTGCTCAAGAACCCTTCTCCTCACGGTACCATAACAACACAACTTGCACACAACTAATGTACTAGCTTCTTTTACTAATTGATAGTGTTTCAGGACTGAGTCACAGCAGTCTACAGGTAAGACATTCATTTTTAGACACTCTTGACTCCAGTAAGGACTATGCTGGCCAACTTTGTGAGGAAAAAGCGGTCAAGAAAATGGATGGATTATTATTATTATTATTATTGATCGCCTGATCATTAGTTTTCTACTTTTTTAGGGATTATTAAATTTAGTACACCATACAGCATCACTAAAAATACATAACTTTGTATCTACTGTGTTGTTGATCAAGGAGATGACGTTGCATGCCAATTGTTGGTTCATTATACAGTAATTGTCTTGTTGTAAACTGAAGATATTACCATTTACTCCTCAGTATGAGAAAGTAATATGCAATACTGGACGTTTATGTGAAATGTAAGATTAATGTGCAGTACCACAGGCACACCCAGCAACCTTGTAAGACAGACAGCTTTGTAATATTTGCTGTAGACTAAATCTACAGGTGCGGTGTTTTCACACTTTGTCCTCAACATTGCACAGGGTTGAGTATAGATACTGCCCCACCTGAACCTGAGTTGCCAGAAGCTCCCATGCACGGCCCTCCGATTTTTCAACCGGAAGGTAGGAAACAGGACTGATTAACATGCTTGACAACATATAAGCATTAAGTAAACAATCTAAAGCTTAATTCACAGGGGACTTCAGTGGCTGGACCACTAGCACAGAAGTTCTCCCTTACGATACCAGTGGCATTCCAAAAGAGGCTGTAGTCTGTGCTTTGCCTCAGCACAGGTAATTTGTATTTATATTTTTCATACTGCTCTTAATTTTTACTTAATGAAATCATTAGCTTAAATAGTTAATATGAACACAGGTCAGAGTCATAGTAAGCTGACAGAGTAGAGTAAAATAATTTCTTTCTTTCTTAGTTGGTTTTCCCTGGAACAGACTGTGGACCTGAAGGCAGAGGGCCTATGGGAAGAGCTGCTGGATGATTTTCAACCGGAAATAGTCATTCAAGACTGGTGGGTGAACATTTACTTCAAAGCACTCACAATGGAACATACAGTGATATGCAACATTATCGCATGCCTTATCAGCCTGGTTGCTAGGCACATGAAAATAACTGCATGTCATAAAAGCCTCTCCAGATTTTATTAATACGTGCATATAATGTTTGTGTTTGATATCCATCCATCCATTTTCTCAGCCGCTTTTTCCTCACAAGGGTTGCGCACATTTTTTGGAAAAAACTGACATTGCAATAAATATACATTTATATATATTTATATATATTTATTTGAGCTGTCAAACGATTAAATTTTTTAATCAGATTAATCACATCATAGAATTTTGATTAATCATGATTAATCACTGACTTAAAAAAGCTTTTTTTTCCTCAACATATTTTTCCTGCTAAATTTGAAGCGCACCTGTTATGTGTTAATTTTTTCAACATTTAATGTTATGAGGACGTCTTCAAAAATTTATATCCACTGCACACGCTCATCCTGCTTTTTCTAATCAATTAATTATTTGCATAATTTAAAATGGGAAAAAATTACCTCCAGCATATGTAAATATTTATTAAATGCTTTACTTTAACTGCGATTGGTTGGCAACCAGTCCAGGGTGTCCCCCGCCTACTGCCCAGAGCCAGCTGAGATAGGCGCCAGCAGCCCCCGCGACCCTTGTGAGGAATAAGCGGTCAAGAAAATGGATGGATGGATGCTTTACTTTAATGCATGTAGTTATGTTTATTGCTCAAACTCCAACAGCTACCTTTAATGTGACCATCCACTTTTGGCTAAAAAGGATCATCTGCGGTCAAAATTAATAGTGTGATTAATCTGTGGTAATACAATGATTAATGCGATATTTTTTTGTGATTAATTAATTAGTTAACGCTTTAACTTTGACAGCACTGATATTTTTATATTTATATATTTTACTTTTTAGCAGTTCGGTGCTTGTGTTTAGCGTGTTCTGTGAAAGGAATATACACATGGGCTATCCATTTTATTTGGTCCATGACCACACTTGTATCAAAATGACTTTCTCACACTGAAATTAATGGTAATGCAATGAATCTTTTCATATAAACCACCCACAATTTCCAATAACAATATTGAGGCGCTTACTTGCTAATGCACGCACACATTGAGTTCCTCCACATATCGACTTGCTTCACTGGCATATTACTTTCCCCTTCATCTGAAAATTAGTGTAGATTTTAAACATAGAGTGCCAAAACATCCCTACTGAAAATTATATTGCACTAAAAGAAACTAGCCACCAGAGGGTACTGCACAAATGGAAATCAACCTGACTTTTTAAACAGATGTGTTCCCTTTAAATATTGTGAACATGACAACGACGATATTGTGGCACTTTTAATATCACGATATTGCCCTGATCGTTACATCCCTAGTCGTAACTTTCAGGGGCAAAATCTCACCATTTAGAAGCAGTCTGGACTCTGGAGCAACTGATACTTTAGTGGAACAATACTCACTTGTGCAACATTTGCGTGCGTCAAAGAAAGTATGTGCTTTAGAAGGTTCTTAGGGCTCATTGTTTCAAATTTTCACCCTCATCCCAGATGGTGGTTACAGAACTATAACAAAAAACTATACAATATTTACCCCACAACCCTTGTTCTATATTTAAGATTATGTGATTTAACAAGTCTGGCAGGAATTAGGGATTATAGTCAGCTTTCCAAAACCTTTGATTAATCACTAATGATTTAATAATGAGGTGTCAATCAATTTTTCACACTGGCACGGATTATTATTTTTTTTTACCCTTAATAAGATCAAAACTCAGAAACTGAAGTTTGTCCAACTTTTTTTTACTCGAGTTGTCTGGTGAAATACTGTATTAAAATTGGCTAGATGAACTAATAAATTTAAAAAAAAATCAGGAAAGGGGTGTGGGGCACTTTAAATGATCAGGTTTAACGGGATAATATTTAAAAAGGTTTCCCCCTCTATTTTAAGGTGTTTTTTCCCAGCCATGTACTGTGCATTATAAGGCACTTAAATTTACAGTTATTTCAGTCACATTCTTAAAATCACTGAATCATAACATTGTGAACCAAAACTGAACATTCCAGTAGTGATTCTACATTAGTATTCAATATTTGATTAATGTTCTCTCTTAGTCTGTATCCCTACATAAAATGAAACTGAAGATTCCTTAACGTAATGTTATTTTTAACCAGGTATGAGGAGAGTCAACTGCATCAGTCAATCTACCAACTCCATGTGAAGTTATTAGGTGCAGACAAAAGCACCGTGATCTCAGAGCACACTGTCAACCCCATTGAGGATCTGAGCACCTATTCGCACACATGGAAGGAGGTAGGCTGTCAACTCAGTCAGCTGTTCTTTTTTCACTTGCACATCTGATTTTCATTGCATTGCTCTCTGTCGACCTGTAGGTGTCACATGTGTTCTCTGGCTATGGTCCGGGAGTGAGGTACATTAGCTTCTTGCACAGACTGAAGAACCAATTCATGATGTCCTTCTTCCCCACAATGTTTACTGGAAGTTCAGTCACTGTCAAACCTATCAAAACCAGCTCATAGACATACATTTTCTAGAAAGGTTGCTGAAACGTACCGACAACCTTACTTTTTAATGCTGATCAATGCATACAGGATATGGAAGCCTAAGTGCGCTTCTCAGAATTGAAATAAAAGTGTATACAAAATAAAATGTAAAATGGAGTTTTGTTTCAACATTGAAATAAGTTGCTTTCATTTAGATTTTTTATGTTTTATTTTTATTTTTTATTTATTTATTTTTTTGGGGGGGGGCATGTCAATGTTTTCAGTCCATTTAAATACACCCATATTAAAATGTGCATTGTGTGGTGTGCTATATACAAGATATTATCGGCCCATTCCAATCTAATTATTTTTGTGGTTAAAAAACAAAATGTCTCTGTTAGTATGTTGGACCACTCAGGTGTACAATGTACCACATACTTCTGTGCAGCCCTGATTTCTTTTCCAAGTAGAATAGTGCTTATTTGAACAATCAATACCATAAATATGGAATTTATGGAATTTAAAATACTACAGACTGTACATAAAAAATACCCCTCTCATGCATATGGATACATGTTGTCTAACATTCATGTATTTGCATCTTATTTCATAAAGTGGGAAAAACTGCACCAGTGATCTCTACTAAATCTATGAGATCTTCACAAAGTAAAAATAACATAACGCATATCGCAGCTTTTAAAGCTACACAAGGTAAATATATGGTCCTACATTAAGCTTTTTTGTGTGGTTGCCCTGTCAGGCCACAATGAGCAATGTTGCGGTGGCTTTCTTTGTTCCGATACCGATACTGGTATCGGCAGAGGCGCCAATACTACATTAAAACAGTGGTATCGGTATCGGTGAGTACTCACAAGTAACTTGCCGATACCATTCATTCCAACTCTAATATAGGATTTTGGATGCCACATCTTGTGTCTTGCTCGTGCATGACATTCACTGATATACGACATGTTCACTGCATGCCGATCAAAGATATCCTATTGGCCCTTGAATGCTCTGAACCAATGGCAGGACAGCTTTTTCATGTTGAGGGGGAAAAAAAACAAAACATAGGTATCGGTATGGTATTGGTATCGGCCGATACTGCAAAGCTGGATATCGGGATCGGGGTCCAAAAAATGGTATCAGAACAACACTAACGCATAACAAACATAATGTAGCACAAAAGTACAAGGATAATCATTATATATTTACTCAAACGTTTGTATATAGTGACCAAGTATAATGTAATTTTGTGAATATTGGGACAGTGCCTACTATACTATACTATGGGGTACATGCCACGGAAGGGGCGGGACGTGATTTTGCACATCAGTTTGGTTCCGGTCCGGGTTGCGAACGAGCACCCGAGGGGCACAAAGTCGTAAGTGCAAGTATTTTGATGCAGCCCACACGTCGCAAACTGAACCGGAAACAAACTGATGTGCAAAAAGAAGTCCCGCCTCTTCCGTGGCATATACCCCATACTATACTATACTAAGGTCTCCACCAGGGGTCACCAAATGGCAGACTGCGGTCCGGTCCTGACCCTGAGATCTTTTCATCTAATCCTGACCTGCAGGAATATGTACAGAAATGCACACATTTTGTGTGTGTGTGTGTGTGTGTGTGTGGGGGGGGGGTGCCTCCGTGGATTCGAGTCGGAACTGGGAGGAGACAGTGTGCGCGTCACGTGACCAGTCGCGTGTGCTCCTTTCGCCGTGTGTGCCTGTGTGGAGACGTGGACAGAAACCAGTCGTGATCTTGCATACTTTTTAGAAGCAATGTCACCTGTCAAGGGAGCTGTGCCATAAACTAGAAGGTAAGAGACTTGCGGACGGATGATTAAAAGAGGAACATTTAGTAAAATAACAGTGGCCAACATTGACCGACATCATCACCTGCCCGAATTTTCATATCAATTATATATGTTAATTTATCAGTGCTTCGTCTCACTTAAAATGCTTAAAATGTACCTTTTGCTTCTACTCCGGACAGGGCACACTGACAGACCACGACTTTAGGAACCTAAAAGCTTGTCCTCTTTAGTTGTGCGGGTTAACGAGAGCCTATCCCAGCTAACAAGTGGTCGGGTACACTGGAGTGGTCGCCAGTCAATTGCAGAGCAGTACATAGAAACAGTGAGGTTCAGATTCACATCTGTGAACAATTTAGCTTTTTCCTGAAAGGGCAAAGTACAAATATTTTTTGCAAAGAGTCAAATTCGGGTTGGACAGGAGATATTACTGTAATACTCAAAACAAAATTACATTTTCATTCAAAACAGAACATAAGTTATTACTTTTGAACAAAACAAAACATGTCCCCAGTTCATGAATCCAAAACAAATACAGTATGTCAGGATAACAATGTATTTCTTATTAAATAAACGTAAAAAAAGAACCACAAGAAAGAACGACAAATTTATTTCCATCCCAAGTTGATAAAAAGCATCCTAGGAACTCCAAACATAACACAGATCCTAATATTAAAGCAAATGTTTATTCTTTTTTTTTTTTTTCTGCATTTGAGAATGGCTTATAGGCTGATCCTAAATGTACATCGCTTTAAATAAGGACTCTCTTGATTTTTCACTTTGTAACTGCTTGCAGCTTCAGTGCATTTATTTTTGTTATTCTATATCCGAATTTTGAGAAAACGCCTCTTCAAAAAATACTTTTGAAGAGACGTTTTCTCAAAATTGCATCATCTCATAATGCCGCTTCAAATTGGGAATCCCCATCAACAGTGGCGGAGGCAGACTTTTATAAATAGGGGGGGCCATGGGGGGGGGGGGGGGGGGTCAAGTATACTTCATCCAAAGATGATGGCAAATTTGTTTTCATGAAAATTAATTTCAATCGGAGTCTCTATCGATGTTCAAATATATTTATGTACATATTAAGCACAGGGTAGATTTTTGCACATAATGTGCCGTTTATTAAGAATGTATAAAATGTACAAAAAAATAATAATTCAGCACTGTTTAACTTGAATGAACTTGCACGCACATGCAGATACTGTATTCGTGCAATTACAGTACTTTTATCAACATAACATTATAATATGAACATAATGCAAATTTGTATTACAGTATGACTAAAGATCCTGTCTAAGTGCCAAACTTCATTTTCCACACACCCTATGAAAAATAAATTTATTACTCCAACTACTACTACATTTACAACCACATAATTTATTAATGTGATTAATTAATAATAATGTTAATAAATCCTCCACTTCTACCTGTAAATGCAAACGTCAGTTAGTGTCTGTTTGAACTTTCAACCATTGGAGGGTGCTATTGTATTGCATAACAACAACAACATACTTATTTTTCACTTGCACAAAACTACGTTGCTTATTGATGTCCGTCCAAAACAATCTATCTGAACAAGAGGTGTCAGTGGATTAAAATTTGTAATCATAATCAATCGCATTACTTCAATAATTAACTGACTATTAATCACACATTAATTGCACATTTTATATCTCAATTTATACCTACATTTACAATAAAATGTACCCCCCCCCCCAATTTCAATATGGTTTTATTATTTTTTTAGTCATTGATAGAGTAATTTCATAACAATTCAATTAAAAAAAAAAAAATTAATTGATAGAGTAATTTAATAACAATTCAAGAAAAAAAGTTTAAAAAAATAATAATAAAATATGTGCTGTACTGTAAAACCAAACCAAAGCGTGACTGATTTGTTTTGGTCATTTTTCTATCACTACAACATTTGTAAGACAATAGTGAAAGCTCAATGCATTTCTCTTTTCATATTAGGAGCTGCCTAATTTTTAACATGAAGTAACTTGTGAAATTATGCACATTTTTAAAACTGTAAAATACAACACAGTCCCCACAAATATATGCATTCGCGCTAGGCTTTTATTTTGTTAAGTGAAATAGGATGTGCATTGTAAAATGACGAATTTTTACTGCATAGGAACCAGAAACGACCGATGTGTTCTTTTCATATTAATAGCTCTGTAATTTTAAACAATAAGTAACTTGAGAGTTTCTGCACATTTTAAAATTGTAAAATACAACTTGACGCCAATCCCCACACATTAGGCAGTATCATTTAATTTATTACTGCTAAATTGTGTTATAGTGACTCCTTTTTATGACGTCGGACGCTTTTATTTTGTTAAGTTCTCGGATGCGAGACGCAGCTGAGGCCGCTCTACTGTTACAGCGAACACATCGGGAGTTTCACTTTCACCTTGATGAGATATTTTGTGGAGATGCTGAATAAAATACGCCTCACATTTAAAGATAAATAGGCTTGTTGTAAATTTCAGGCATGTTAAGTGAAGTCAAGTCATTATTTGGCTTTAAGCAAGGTGTAAGTCGTCATACAAAATCTCAGTCACAACTCACATTATAGATTGGAGTAATGATAAAATGTTTGTTTTTTCATTGCTCCTCCTGACACAAAAAAGTGCATTTACAACTTTAAAAGATAAATGAGAAACTTATGAAATAAAATGTATACTCTACAGTATATACTTATGTTGAGAAAGGTATAAATTATGTAAAATACGATCTTTTTTCTTAACATTTGCATGAGTGTTTCCAACCGTGTTACTGTGATTATTGAGATATTCTGTACATGGGAGTAGACACATGTAATCACCAGATAATTATTCTTATTTTTAACAAATTATAATTGCTTCTGAATTCTGTGAACCTGAATTGTTAGTAAACATGAACGTTCGAAAATAAAGGTTGCACTGTTTTTAGGCTCTAACACTATAACTTAAAGTGTTTGTCATGTCAAAACTTGCAGAATAAAATGTGAATTAAAACTAGGGCTGGGTATTGCCGCCAACTTCACGATACGATACGTATCACGATACAGGGGTCACGATTTAATACGTATCGCGATACATATGTATCCCAATACTTGACCTTCAAGGCGATACGTATCCCGATATTTCACATTCATTTAATTGCATTTTATAATAACAGTCATATGTATACCTAAAGGATAGTTTATTATGCTGGATGACAAAAAATGTTTTTGTTAGTAGCTCTTCTGGTTTACCACCAAGTGGCATGCCTGGTCTAAATGTGCACGCACTGCAGAGCAAGGAGCAGTTTTCACAGACACACCGGGAAAACTTATTAATAGGCATGAGCCGATATGAGTAAAAATATCAAAGTATTAAAATTACAGTTCTAAAATTTGCTTATTTTGAAATATTTGGGGCATTTTTTTTTCATGTAACAAATTCTATTTCGTTTTTTAAACAAAATATACGAAAATTGGTATATTAAGACACATGTGCAATGCTAAGTTTATAAGTAAATAAATATTGATATTCTTCCTCTGCTTTAATTTTTCTTAGCAAGACACAGTGTCCAATCACTGGTGTGCTATTTTTGCATTAATTGAAGGCAATTAACTTCAAACACGCTGCTGGTTTTTATTTTTTAGGTACAATGCAAGCTGCAAAGGCAAAAGTTAACTGCCAATTTAAAGTTAACGAGCAATATCGATTCTGACACCTGCGTATCGATACGTGTATTGTAAAGAGGCCCGCAACGATATATTGCCGTATCGATTTTTTGAGCACACCCCTAATTAAAACACTGTAATTTCAGCTAGTATTTATCAATAACACAGTGAACATATTTACTTTAAAAATAAATTCACAGTCTGCACTCCTAAATTTTCTTTCAGCAAGTTAGTGATACTGTGCTCCTCATAACATTTTTTTTAGTCTTTAGGCCTGGTTTGCAATGTGGGAGGAATCCAGACTGAGAGTACGCAGAGAAAACCCATGCAAGCATCGGGAGAACGTGCGACCTCCACACAAGGAGGCAGGCGCTGAGATTTGGAACCGAAATCTCACATATACGAGGCAGATCAGCTACAAAAAGTCCATCCATCATAGTGCCCTCGATACATCTTAAAATAAACAATACAACATACTGAGGGATTTTGTTCTGCTGACTTATTAAACTACATGAGAGCAGCATGAAATTAAAGAAATATCTCTTACTCCTCCTGTTTTTCTGCCTGTGTCCGTCAAAACTGCAGGATTCTCTTTACGTCAGAATTGACTATACAGTGCTGTAATGCTATCGTATTTAATCTCATTTTATGTGCAGGTTTACCTAATGTTGTGGATGTCGAGAGTGTACATCATCCGACCTGGAACAACTACAGCCGATGTTTGAGACAGTAAGTAGCTCAGGTTTGCTAATCATTGTATTCTGCTTTTATTTACATTTAACAATTTAATTAAAATTGAGGTTTGTACTAGGGATGCAACGGTTCTCGGTCTTGGACCGGACCGTACGGTCCGCCCTGCGCGGGACAATACGCCCTTATGGACCGCGGGTTTTCGGTCCAGAACAAATTTTGTATTTAATGACACTTACACGCCACTGTGTGAGCGCGTGCAAGCCGAGGCAGCCGCGCCGGCTGGAGAAAAGCCCTCCCCGCAAGCTAATGTCCAATCAGTGTTGCGGTTCCGCCCACACGCCCCCATCACACAGACGTGGAAAAACAAGCGCGAGCTGCGGAGAAGTGGTGTGGATTAATTCCGGCTTCCTTATCGAATACGTCGATGAGGGAGTGTAAACGTTGCTTGTAACATGTTCCATACGTGAATCCATGTTGAACGGGAGCGTTGCCACCACTGAGCGAGCGAGGGAAAGCCAACCTTCCCTTGCTTGCCGAGCCGGGCTCAGTGCTGCCGCGCGCCTCAACTCGGAAAGCGGACACGCACTCTGCCCTGTCAACACCAACCCTCGTTCCCCCAGCCAGTAAAATGCATCAGGACACACACACGTGAAGGCGACGGAGACCCGCGAGAGCAATGAAACAAATAATGCCGACCGACGGCACGCTTCATGCGTCACGACTGGCTCGAAGAACCCAGCTTTACATCGCCGCCATCCAATCCACGACTCCCGTGAATCCGCGCTGGCCATCAACAGCAAAGAGACGAGAACAAAATTAAACAAATAACACATCCGCCCTCCCCCATCTTGTGTCAAAGTAGTTGTTACCACTGATTTTTATTTGTATTTTTTTTTAATCCCCTGCCGCGAGTCCCTTTTTCAATAAACGCATGAAGAAGACACGTGTGTTTTTGAGTTTTAGAAAAAGGTTTTGAAACAAGAAAATGAATATTTATGGCATATAAACAAAAGAAAAGCCAGAACACGCTCACATTCTGCACTGGTGCGATCAATGACCACACACACAATAGGAATTCTCAGTACACATAAAAAAAGCTCAAATGACTGATGAATGTTAATGTTTTTTTCGGTTTTCTTCTACGTTTGAAGTTTAAAGTCATGGTAGGGTTAGGTACAAGGAACATTTTTGAAAAATGGCCACTTTTATGTCGTAAAAAGTAATAAGATCCCACGGCAATTCGCGACTGGCTAAAATGAGTTAAAGGAAACATGAGCAATATGAACAAACGCTTCCAGCGTCTTTGCCCTGATGTACACAGAATTTTTTGTATATTATTATTATTATTATTATTATTATTATTATTATTATTATTATTATTATTATTATTATTATTATTATTATGTGTACATATATTATAGTACCGCATAGTGTTAAAACTCGTTACACAATGCAATTTTTGCTCAGAAGCAAAATAAAGTGAATTTTGGGGGAAAAAATAGTTCTCTTTATGCACAAATCACGTACCGAAACCGTGGCCCAAAAACCGAGGTACGGACCGTACCGTGGGCTACCTGTACCGTTACACCCCTAGTTTGTACACTGATTGAACGATTCACTGACATTTTCATTAAACCTCATAATCCTGGATCACATATGAGATTGCAGGTAATAGAAGATGGGTATTCCGCTGGGCACAGTCATGTGTCTATGTCAACGTGACTGGTTCTCTCTCGTCAGAATTGTGTCTGGTAGGCTTGCCAACTGTCCAAAACGCCCAGAATTGTTGTGGTTAAATTGTTATGTCCCGTACGGGACCTCAATAGTCCCGTAAAATAATTCTCAATTCTTACACTAAATGCAGCAAACGGCATCTTTGCCATTTTTGGACCACGGCTGCTCCCGTAGGTTAACAAGTGACAAGGAAATTGCTCGTAGCCAATAAAATGAGTCGCTGGGTGTGATGTTACATGTGGAGATCTTGCAAGGTAAGAGAGGCAACTAGAGAGAGAGAGAGAGAGAGAGAGAGAGAGAGAGAGAGAGAGAGAGAGAGAGGCACTTCCTGATTTCGTCACAGCTTCATGTCGCCTACACTCTAAACGCCAATGTTAATACGTCGGCTTCGAACGTATCAGCGGGAGCAATACAAGATGTATTCTCGTACTATTTGTGAACAAATACTGCGAGAATTTAGCTTGCTGGCAAGTTTCGCAATCAGCGCTTAACACAGCAAACTGCACTCTACAGGTACTAGATCAGCTAAAACGGCAATGTCACGAAGCACAGCACCTGTCAGCCAATCACAGGCATCAGGCATCGTCACGTTCAATTGTTGTAGCGGCTTATACTGAGCAAGTGGCTAACCGCTAGAAAATAATAATAATAATAATAATAATAATAATGATGATGATGTGTAGTGTTGTCCGGTCGGGTAGGAAGAGAGAATGGATAAACCTGTAAGAAAGAAAAGACTGCTGTTACAAGTATCCATGGAAAAAGTAAATTTGGTGAGTCACGCTCCTCTTTTGCATTTATTTTATTTTTTTCGCACCTGTTTTTTCTTAGGAAAAGAGACAAATTTTGGTTTCTTTAAGGTTTTGTATGAGGTTACATAATGATGCCCTGTAGCAAGGATTAAAGGAAATGTACAAACTTTCTGCATTTCGAATCTAATCAGAATATACACTGATTTCACACATCATGGTCACATCACCATGACACCGTGCCGTGCACCTCTCCCTTATTTCGGGTTAAGAAAGTTGGCAACCCTAGTCTCTGATATTGCCTATAATCTGTCTTTCAAACTCTTAGAAACATTTAAAATATATATAATATATAAATATAAAGATGATCACAAAAGAACAAACTTAAGTTTGAGTATGTGGCATTTAATGACACCAAATTCTCGGAATTATTACCAGACATATTAAAAGGAAGACAAAACAACATGTTCTGTGGCTCTGAGGCTAAAAGCTTAAAAGTTTGCCATTAAAGCTTGCTGCTACTTAGCATGTAATACAAGGCCCCCCCCCCCCCATCCCCCCCCATCACCCCACCCCCACTATAGCGGCCCAAGTAAACCAATGCTGCTGCATTGTACACAGGCAATGATACGCGTGCCATTTCAGGTGCCACGGGACAAAGGGTTATACTATACCTCACGTTTCTCTCACATTTCCCCCTGGATCAATCAGTAAAACGGTGTAGTTGTCTCACCCACTGAAAACTTTTGGTGCCCATGATTTAGTAAAGACATTTGAAAGGTTCCGTTTTCCCCAATCATTAATGAGATTGTTTTGTGGTCTCTTATTGATGGATACGATTAAAAAATAAATAAATTGAATTGTCAAAACGAAAAGTAATGTGCAATAGTTTAGAGCTGTCAAAATTAATTTATTAATCGACAAGTAATTGATTATCAAATTAATCGACGACTATTTTAACAATCAAGTAATCATTTGGAGCTATTTTTTTATTTAAAATTGTCCAAATCATCTGATTTTCATTATATCAACATTAATTGCTCATTGATTTCTATAGTCATTCATTAAAGAAGGCTGATTATCTTCTGTGTTTAATCAAAATAAGACATTTGTAAACATCTGTATTTACTTTTCCCTTCTTTTATTTTTTTTTATATCACTATACGAATACGAAGACCAATCACCGGTTAATAAACAGCAATCGGGAAAAAAAATATATTTTGTAATACATTTTAATGCAAAATTAAATGAATCACATTGAATAATCGATAGATTAATCAATTCTAAAAATATTCAATAGTGACAGCACTACAATAATTTAGGTCAGGTTTTTACGTTATTTAATTTTCAAAGATTTATTATGCACCAATGCGAGATTATGAATGAACTGATTTCTCTGTGATTACATCAATTGACTGAGAGATGAGTAAGTCACTATATTTACATGCCCAAAAGAAAACCAAAATATTGCATTAAACAATGTTTTTTTTTGTTGTTGTTGTCTTTGAGTGCCTCCATGACAAGAGCCAAGCAGATGAGTTTACCAACAATTAAAACGTTCCCACCCTTACAAATTGTAGAGCTCTGTTAGGCTTTCACTACGCTTGTACTAGTTAGCATGCAGTAAAGCCACCTGTTTCGTTTTGCGTGCTATACTTTGCTGGCTGCCTCCGCTCCTTGTGTTAATAATTTGTTGTTCTAAACTAGGCTGATGCTCGCAATTCCAGTAACCACAGTGAACAATAAAGGGCACCAGTACACAAGTTGATTAACTTGTGTTTCTCTAGGTAGTAAATGTGTTACTTTAGGCTGCTGGGTAATAAGTATTCACGACCATGAATCTAAAAAATCTTCCACCCAAAGACAAGTGATTGTATATTAGTCTTTCTTTAATTGTCTTTCATATTTTGGGTTTACGCCGTCCTTTATTCAGTAGGGATGTAACAATATCCAAACATCACGATACAATATAAAGGTCACGATACGATAATTATCACGATATTGTGGGGAGGTTGGCGATACTAATAAAGGTCACAATACTGTTTAAAAAAAAAAAAGAGCTTATACTAAAAAAAAGCCCACGACTGTGCTTTTGTAAATTACAGCAATGCATATAAACAATCTACAATCTCTAATCAGACTTCATATTGAGGCACTTACTTGCTAATGCACGCACATATTAAGTTCCTCCAAATATTGACTCGGTTCACAAGCATATTACGTTCCCTACACCTGATCATTGGCATAGATGTTAAACATAGAAGGCCAAAACATCCCTAATGAAAATTAAATTGCACTAATAAACTAGCCACCGGAGCATAGTTGCTGTTGATGTGGATGCCTTTTTTTTTTTCTTACTATCAACATGATAATTAAAACACAACAACAATCAATTACATGAATTTGATCCATTTGGTCAATTTTGCTGATTGTTTGTGTTTGACCTTTTTAAACAGCATTGTGTTGTAGCTAAAGCGGAGAGTACTGCTAACTTCTAAGGTGACATGGTTGCCAATGCCCAGACAGAGTATCTCATGTAATAGAAACCTTAGGAGGTGCTGTCTTCTGGCTGTCAGTAGCTTGTCAAAAAGCCCTTTCTGTCCACCTCATGTCCGCTCATTAAGCCTCTCTCATTCTATTTGCCCCCTGTCCGTTGGAGGTAGCCTGTCTGAGATACACATGAAGACATCTTGGGGGGTTGCGGGGGTCTGGAATGTTTCGAGTAGAGTGGAGGGTGTGAAAGACAAGATAAACAAATGGATTGATTACTTGAAGTCAACCTGTAAAAGCTGTTGACTAACTAATCATTAAGCCGTTTCTGTTCTTTCACAGTGCATAATTAATGGTAAGCCTAAAATCGCCTCAGCATATTATATAACAACAATGAGAGCATTTTCTATCTACCTTATGTTGAAGGATAACGGCTGATCTTCGAGTGTATTTTGAAACAATTTGTCCCATAGTAAATAATATAAACAGAAATAATTCTTTCTTGGTCAAACTTTTACTATCAATAAAAGTGTATTGTATATTAGGGGTGTGCCAAAAAAATCAAGATTCTCATTTATTAATCGAATCGAATCGATATTTAATATCCAAAAATCAATTTTATTTAAATTAGAAATGAAGAAGTGGAAAAGGCAGTTGTAGCCCACATGCTGTTTTTGCGGAAAAAGGCACTTACAATACAAAATAAATTAATATTTAAACAAAAAAAGACACTTGAATGTCTCTATGTGTCATTTTGTCTAGCAAAGCAGACTGGAGTAGATCATGACAATGTTGTGCATATCTGTAAATTGAAGCAGAAATCATTTGTCAATCAAATAATTTTGAATCGAAAATCATTTGAATAGAGAATCGAAAATCGATTCTGAATCGAATCGTAGACCCAAAAATCGTAATCGAATCGAATCGTGAGACAGTCAAAGATTCCCAGCTCTATTGTATATTAGTAACATTAAACATTATTGATTGTAATACAAACACAAAAGTATTAAGATGTAAAACAATACAAATGTATACTGTATCACTTCTTTTTTTTTAACTGTCACAGGTGTAAAAAGAAGTGAACCACTGTAAAACATCAAAACAATCAAATGTATCTATTATGGGGCATCTCCATAATTTAAAATAATAATTAAAAAATATATATATATCCTAAAATATAAATGAAAGTGTTAAAGAGAAATGTGACAAAATGGCAAGAATTGAGGGTAGAATAAATGTGGTGCTTTGTTTGCGAGGATATAAACTAGGGATGTAACGATAAGGGCAATATCGTGATAATCGTGATATTAAAACTGCCACAATATCGTCGTCATGTTCACAATATTTAAAAGAAATACATCTGTTAAAAAAAAGTCAGGTTGATTTCCATTTGTGCAGTTCTAACACCCTCTAATGGCTACTTTATTAGTGCAATTTAATTTTCATTAAGGATGTTTTGGCCTTCTATGTTTCAAATCTATGCTAATTGTCAGATGGAGGGGAACCTAATTTGCTTGTGAAGCGATCAATGTGTGCTTGCATTACCAAGTAAGTGCCTCAATATTGTTATTAGAGATTGTATGTGGTTTATACGCATTGCTGTTATGTACAAAAGCACAATATTGTGTTTTCTTTAGTATGAGCTCTCTTTTTTTTTTTTTTTTTTTACAATATTGTGATCTTTTTTAAATATCACCACCCCCCCACAATATCATGATAATTATCGTATCGTGACCTTGATATCGTGATAATATTGTATCGTGATGTTTGGATATCGTTACATCCCTAATATAAACATGTACAAGCACAACAATGTGGACCTAGCATAACAAAGAGTAATTCTCCACACTTAGCGGCCTGATTCGCTTCTGCTTAGATTGCTAAGATGCTTAATTACAGGACTGAGGAAATATGTAAAATAATGGATGGCTTATGCCTTTCTAATGAGAGACATCACCTTAATTCTCTGTTGTGAGGTGCATAAGGAAGTAGTCTAGCGCTTAATTAAGTCATTTAAAAGTACTGTATATCACTGAAATTGAGGAAGTGTACAGTGCGGCATTGTGCCTGCCACGCTGTAAACTAAGCCTTGTGATTAACCGGGCTTGCATTGCTGTCCAAACTGATAGCAGTTTTGACGTAGTGGACACACTATGCGTGGGTTACGTTGCTTTTTCCTTATTAAAAAATCTGGGCAGTGGTAATTTATACGCTGAGGGTAATTAAGTCACTGAGGGACAAGATGTAACACAGACGATGAAAAGCCAACTCCCCCTGTTGATTAAAAGGATTTTCACTACAAGTAATTTTAATAACTTTGACTATAAACCCGTTTCTTTAATTCTCCTGAATTCATTCTATAGCTGAATTTACACAACTACTTGGATCAACCAGCGGGCCGTGCATGGTTCCTGTTGTTTTCTCTGTAATCTAATGTGCAAAATCCTCCTGGCAGACTCCATGTTCTCACGTTCAGTCATGTATCCATTGACTAACATAACCTAACGCTCGTGTGGGAAACTTCAAACTTGCTAAACATTTGCAGTGATTGTGCTTCATGGAAAATTCCATCATACAATGGAAACAACCAGGTAACTCTTTAACAAATCGTGATTAACAATGTGCCTTGTACTAGGATGACAGCTGGATGTGAACAACTTTACTAATGTCAGTTTACAAGTAGATAGGCGTAGACACTAGGGATGTAAAGATATCCACACGTCACGATACAATATCACGACATGACGCTCACGATACGATAATTATCACGATATTGTGGGGAGGTTGGCGATATTTAGAAAAAGCAGCAATATTGTAAAAAAAAAAAAAAAAAAAAAAAAAAGCTCATACTAAAAAACGCACAATATTGTGCTTTTGTATCTGTCAATGTTATTATTATTATTATTATTAGTATTATTAGTATTATTAGTATTATTAGTATTATTATTATCATATTGTTAATGCACGCACACATTGAGTTCCTCCACATATTGACTTGCTTCACTGGCATATTACTTTCCCCTTCATCTGAAAATTAGTTTAGATTTTAAACATAGAGGGCCAAAACATCCCTACTGAAAATTATATTGCACTAAAAGAAACTAGCCACCAGAGGGTGCTGCACAAATGGAAATCAACCTGACTTTCTTAACAGATGTGTTGCATTTAAATATTGTGGACATGACGACGACGATATTGTGGCAGTTTTAATATCACCATATCGTGCTTATCGTTACACCCTTAATAGACACTGGTAGTATCGGGATAATAGCTGCATCCTTCCTTGTAAATTGTGATAATTACATTACCAGCCAGTGCCCTGAATAAAAAAAAAAAAGAAGTAATTTGTCTGATATCACACGTGATAATTTTTTTTCCCACCAAAATATGTCTTTACTTAACGTTCTATTAATTACAAATCTAAATACTAAATATAACTAAAGAAACATTCATGAAATGTTTTGGAAGTGATATTTCCTCTATGTGTCAACCTCCCTGACCCAGATTCAAAATGATATCATTGAAAAATGTGTGATTTCCTACTAAATTTTCATTAGAACAGTAAGGACACATTGACCTCTAATGCCCGATTAGCAGTTTGGCCCATGTGATGTGCCTGGCTTGTGTTTGTGCAGCTCGGTGGATCATCTTACTGTCTGATTCAACGGCTTCTTTGACAGGCCTATAACATGGAGCCAAAGCCCCGGTTACTTATTAAAGGGCTGGATCTGTTTCCTTACTTTGTCTGTAAACACCAAGACTTACTTTCTGCCAAGATTTGTGTGTAACTGCCATATGTTATTCTTTTGGAATTTAATACTTTTGTAAAAAATCAATAATAAATGCTGTTATGGGGAAAATATTTATAGAGGAAGTACACAAGGTTCACAGGAGTCTTTAAAGTGTGATAATAGATTTGTATAATAGAGGGCCCAGTTTTCACACCCAGCTCAAGTCTAGCGCAAAGTGCAGTCTAACTGTACGCATGAGTGAAATTTTCTTTCTTTTGGTATTTTCATAAACGAACACAGTTAGAAAAAGTGTTTGCGCCGTTGTGGGAGTGAACACAACTGACTTTATTCCCAGCCATTTACTAAACGGTGGTGCTGGCAGATAATGACAGAGTCAGAGGTAGTAAGGAAATACGAAAATACCACACGACCACAACCAGCCAGCATTCAACAGTGTTGAGCCTTTCCGGGTGGTGGGTCCTGATGGCTTTGCCAGAAGCAGCACTGACCCTGTTTTATCGCTGGCTTGGTCCGATATCTCTCAAATCTGAATTTGGTCAATTTAATATTTTTTCAAAAATCTATAATACTAGTCGGTCACACGTGTTATTTTTGACAAATAAGATGACTATGTTATAATAAGTAAGAAAAGAAAAATAATGATTTCTATAGTAATAGAAGAACTCAAAAACATTATATATTAAGTGTTGATTTTGTCACATTTATTTTTGATATGTTTAGGGCCATTTGTAGCGTCCAGACTGTAGACGGTGTAGACCAGCTGTATACAAACTACGGCCCGGGGGCCATTTGCAGCCCGGCGTCCATTTTTCAGTGGCCCGCGACATATGCTAAAAATGGCATTTGACTCAGTTCAAATAAAATAAACAAAACAAAAATGTTTGGAGATGGTCAAAGTAAGAAGGGAGGGTATCTAAAAACACAGGTGCCATTAATGGTTATTTTAGTTAACTAAAACTAATGAAAAAACTCAAAATAAAATTCAAAAAACAAAATTGTTACCGAAATAAAATAAAAACGAAAATGCTTTTTTTAAAAATGAAAACTAACTGAAACCACATTTTATGTTTACAAAACTAACTAAAACTAATTAGAATTATAGCAAACGTCCTTCGTTTTAGTCTTTGGTAATTAATTTAATGCATGAGCCTTTGGGGATGATTTTAAATGTGATTTTTAGTAGAGTTATTTGGATATAAACCAGAATAATGACGTTTGAAAATATGTCACACAGAAGTGACATCATCTAGCAGCAGCCAATAGAAAAGAACCAAAAGATGACGTTGCTCTCATGGTGTTTTTTTAAAAATTGCACACAAGTAATACATATTTAAAATAAAAAACTAATACTAATTCTGAAACTAAACAAAAGTTAAGCATTTTTTTTTTAAAACTAAACTAATAAAAACTAACAGAACCACCCTGAAAACTAATAAAACTAACTAAAATGAAAAATTACAAAACTATAATAACCCTACTGCCATATTACAAATAAATGGTTATTTGTACAAATTTTAGGACTAAACACAATTTCTCTTCATAACATTATGTGGCCCTTGCGTCCTTCTGATTTTCTGTATGTGGCCCTCAAATGAAAAAGTTTGGACACCCCGGTGTAGACTGTTGAACGCACAATAAAATTGATTTAAGAAACGAAATATGTAAATAAAAAATATCTAGTGGCCTTAAAAAGTCCCATTCAAAGTATGTGCTTGTACCAGTATAAGCTTTTCCGAGGCAAGTGCAAGGAATTAGATTATATTCAATACAACAGTGAGTGCTTCAAAGTATGTTAGAAGTACAGTATGGCCCTGTCCCAATACTCGCACGTCCACCCTTGTGCCCCTCAATTGCGCGTTCCCGTTGATGGGTGTGAGTGTGTAGGCGTGTCTCAGTTTTCCGAGGTAAACTGTCACCTCACTACGACCCGCCCCCTTTGTGCTGTTGTTCTACACTTCAGGGCTCAGCGCATTTGTGACCAAAATAACGAGAAAACGGCGGAGTTCGATGGTAATTCCTGTGCCAAAAAGTCTTTTCAAGTGTACTTATCAAACTATTGTTCATTAGGGCCCGAGCAGCGGCGGCGGCGGTGCCGCTGCGAGGCCCTATTGTTTTTCAAGGAATTCTTATTAGGGCCCGAGCAGCGACCGCTGCGAGGTCCCTATTGTTTTTGTAAAAATTCTTCTTCTTCTTCTTCTTCTTTATTCTCCGCAAACAATCGCGATTTTGGGTACCTAAATATTCACGAAAACTCACCGAACTTTGCACACTCCTCAGGTCCGGCGAAAAATTTTATATTATGACGTCGTTATAACAACGCGACTCTATAGCGCCCCCTAGCGTAGAAAAATAAAAACCAAGCCCGGCACGTTTGAGCTAGAGCAACGAAAATTGGCAGGCACGTGTAGCACCCCGAGACGCACAAAAAAGTCTATTGGGACCATGTAGCTAAAATGTACAGGAAGTGAGCTATGAATTTTTTAATGTCCAATTTTGGCCTATATTGGCACATTCACTGTGGTCATGCTTTTTCCCCCTTTGCAAACATTTTTCATCCAATTGACTTCAAACTTGGCATTTATCATCTCAAGACCTAAGAGAACAACTGGGCAAAAAATCTTGCCTTTTCGAGATACTATATGACGGGGGCGGGGCATCAAATATTGCCTTTAAAATTTCATTTGTCCAGAAAGAGCAAATGCTTAATAACTCCCATGTTCAAGCTCCAAAAAATCTCAACCTTCTCAGGCAACGTAATAGTCACGGCCTGAAAACATCTATATGATAAAATTCAGTTATACATATAGCGCCACCTCGTGGTAACAATAAATGCCATACTTTACGTTTTTAGCAACTGTGCTGAGCTCGTTGAAGGGATCCAGTTGAAAATTGGTCAGAAAAGCCTTAAGATGTTGATCATGCCTCACACCGAATATTTTAACTTTTCGCCAAAGGGCGTGACCGCTACGGTGACGCAAAGTCTGAAGATTTTTCGTGAAAATAAAAGCTGCATTAACTTGACCGAGATGATCCTATCTTCTCAAAATTTCACACATTTGATGAGAGTCCAGCCCTAAAGACATCTACTAACGTATATTTCATCTAACTGATAGCACCACCTAGTGGCAATTTTTTTTCTTACGAATTTTCTTCTACGTTTTTCTCCAAACACGTTAACTGGACCTACCTCATATTTGCTCAGATGAGGGTTTCGGCCTTCATGATGTCACAACACGAAGTTTGTGAGTTTTCGCGAATTGCTGTGGGCGTGGCTAAGCGCTGTTCGCCAAGAAAACTACGCCAATTTTGAGGGTCTAAACATGCACAGAAACTCATGAAACTTGGCACACACATCTGGCCTGGTAAAATGAGCAATATTTTATTGTTGATTGTGCTATTTTTACAAAAATGACTCAATAGCGCCCCCTAGAAATTTTTAACGAAGCAGCCCCGGTTGTACGTTTAAGCAAGAACGACGAATATTTTTAGGTGTATGAGGGAGCCCAAGACCTACAAAAAAGTCTCTTGGACCCATATGCTAAAATGAACAGGAAGTGAGCTACGAATTTTTGAATGTCCCATTTTTGACGATTTTTGCACATTCACAGGGGACAGACTTTTGCCCACTTCTCCTACACGGTTCATCCGACTGAGTTAAGACTTGACCTGGACCATGTCAAGACCTGAGCCAACGACAGGGGGAAAATCTTGACTTTTCGAAATACTATATGATGAAGGCGGGGCATCAAAATTTGTGTTTTGCACTGAAAAAGGATATGCTTAATAACTCCCCGGTACATGCTCCAAAAAATCCCAAACTTGACATGTATGTTTATAGTCAAGGCCTGAAGCTATCTCTATGACAACATTCAGTTATATATGCAGCGCCACCTCGCCCTTGAGGCATGAAAAAAAAATACCCCACTTACGGTATTTTTACAAAAATTGTAAACTCATTCTCAGTGTAATAACTAAGTCATTTATGAATATTCTTTTACTTTCCACCACTCAAAATGTTCACTGGCATCAGACCTATCCAAACATATGTATTTTTTATTTAGTTTTATTTATTTTTGATAGCCTCTATGGACGTTAAATGCAGTATCGTGAATGAAGGATATGCTTAATAACTCCCCGGTGCATGCTTCAAAAAATCCCAAACTTGACATGTATATTTATAGTCAAGGCGTGAAGGTATCTCTATGACAAAATTCAGTTATAAATACAGCGCCACCTAGTCCTTGAGGCATAAAAAAAAAAAAAAAAACACTTTACTGTATTTTGAACAAAATTTGTGAACTCATTGTAAGTGTAATAACTAAGTCGTTTATGAATATTCTTTTACTTTTTCCACTACTCAAGATGTTCACTGGTATCAGACCGATCCAAACATATGTACTTTTTTATTTTGTTTTATTTATTTTTGATAGCCTCTATGGACAATAAAAGCAACATCGTGCAATGAGTACGAGCGATGACGGGTATATATACTTTTGCAAAAAATACCAATCAGGTCACCTCAGTCCCTAAAAATAAAAAAGGACGCTGATTTTTGCAGATCTTAACAATTACCAAAACCCATTGAGCTTGACACACACATCACACCTGGCAAAAAAAATCCACATGTAAAGGTTTATCATGCCATGTTAAAAGAAATTTTGCTCCTAATGTGCCAGTACCCCAATGTGCGAGTACCCCAACGTGCAAGTACCCCAACGTGCAAATACCCCAATGTGGCCCGGGCTGCGAGGGCCCTTTATAGCGAAAAATTTGATATTATGAAGTCGTCATAACAACGCGACTCTATAGCGTCCCCTAGCGTAGAAAAATAAGAACCAAGCCCGGCACGTTTGATCTACAGCAACGAAAATTGGCAGGCACGTGTAGCACCCCGAGACGCACAAAAAAGTCTATTGGGACCATTTAGCTAAAATGTACAGGAAGTGAGCTATGAATTTTTGAATGTCCCATTTTATACGATTTTTGCACATTTACAGGGGGCATACTTTTGCCCACTTCTCCTACACGTTTCATCAGACTGACTTCAGACTTGACCTGGACCATGTCAAGACCTGAGCCAACGACAGGCGGAAAAATCTTGATTTTTCGGAATACTATATGATGAGGGCGGGGCATCAAATTTTGTGTTTCGCAATGAAAAAGGATATGCTTAATAACTCCCCGGTACATGCTCCAAAAAAATCACAAACTTGACATGTTTGTTTATAGTCAAGGCCTGAAGGTATCTCTATGACAATATTCAGTTATATATGCAGCGCCACCTAGCCCTTGAGGCGTGAAAAAAAAAATACCCCACATACTGTTATGTGCCGTGAGGCAAAGCAAGGCCAGGACCCAGGATGCAGAGTGAGAGACAAAGTCCACAGTTTATTGTTCACAAAAGTATCAACAGAAAATCACCTTGCTCAGGGAAAAAGTTCTAGAAAACAAAGTAGCAACCAAAAATCACCTTGTTCAGGGATGAAGAAACACTAAAGCGCAAAGTAGCAACATAAAACACTAGGGACCAAAGTAGCAACAGAAAGAGCCGTCTTAATAGACCGGTAGAACGAGAAACAAAAAACCACTACAAGCCGGAGACCAGGGACTAGAACACAACAAGGGTGTGGCAGGAGGAGACAAGCAAACGTAGCAGGTATGGCAAGGGAATGTTCCGGCACAGAACCAAAGGAGGGGCTGGTTAAATAGGTTGTTGGCTCATCAGGCTGATGAGCCTCAGGTGTGGGAGCAGGCCTCTGCCTGCGAGGTTGGCGCCGCCTCCTGCCACACTCTGGAACTGCTAGAGAGACAACAGAACCATCACAGTACCCCCCCCCTAAGGAACGCCACCCGGCGTTCGACCAGGCTTATCAGGGTTACGGGCATAGAACTCACGCAGCAGTTGCGGGTCCAAAATGAGGGCACGTGAGATCCAGGAGCGGTCCTCCGGGCCGTACCCCTCCCAGTCGACGAGATACTGGAACCCCCTGCCCCGCCTGCGGACATCAAGGATGCGATTCACGGTGTATGCAGGGTGTCCATCAACGATCCGGGGAGGAGGTGGCGGTGGGGCGGGTGGCTGGAGGGGGCTATCCACGACCGGTTTCAGAAGAGACACGTGGAAAACGGGGTGGATCCTGAGGGATGACGGGAGCCGAAGTCGGACAGCATTCGGGTTGATGATCTTGTCAATGGGAAAAGGGCCAATGAAGCGTGGAGCCATTTTGCGGGAGTCCACTTGAAGGGGCAGGTCACGTGCGGAAAGCCAGACACGCTGTCCCACTTGGTAGTCGGGGGCTGGGGTTCTCCTCCGGTCAGCCAGGCGTCGGTTGCGCTCCGCTGTCCTGGACAGCGCTGCTCGAGCCTCCCTCCAGACTCGTCTGGCACGGCGGAAGTGGGCATGGATGGACGGGACGGCAACCTCGGACTCCTGGCTGGGAAACAGAGGGGGTTGGTAGCCCGAGGTCACCTTAAATGGGGACATGCCTGTGGCAGTGCTGATCAGTGTGTTATGCGCGTATTCCACCCATGGGAGGTGCGCGGACCAGGAGGCAGGAAGGCGTGAGGCTACGCAGCGCAGAGCTGTTTCCAGGTCTTGGTTTGCACGCTCCGTCTGACCGTTGGTTTGGGGGTGGTAGCCGGAGGAGAGACTGGGAGAGATCCCCAGTGCCCGACAGAAAGCCTTCCAGACTTGAGAGGTGAATTGTGGACCCCTGTCCGACACGATGTCTGTGGGGATTCCGTGGAGCCTGAATACATGTTGGACCAATAGGTTAGCAGTCTCCAAGGCGGTGGGGAGTTTTGGGAGGGGGACATAATGAACTGACTTGGAGAATCTGTCGACGATGGTAAGGATTGTGTCATTGCCCTCGGATGGGGGAAGTCCCGTGACGAAATCCACCGCGATATGCGACCATGGCCGAGAGGGGATGGGCAAGGGGCGTAATAGGCCTGCCGGGGCTTGATGAGAAGGTTTATTGCGGGCGCAAACTGAGCATGACGCAACAAAAGCTCGAACATCGGCAGCCATGGTTGGCCACCAGAAGCGCTGTTGGATCAGGGAGAGTGTCCGGTGGATCCCAGGGTGGCAAGCGATTCTTGAGGTATGCCCCCAGAGGAGCACAGGAGTCCTGGCGGCAGGTGGCACGAACAGTTTCCCTGGAGGACATTCATTTGGAACTGGTTGGTTGTCAAGTGCCTCCTGAACTTTCTTCTCTACTCGCCACCGCATCGCCCCGACCACACACTCAGGGGAGAGGATCGTGCTTGAGTCCCTCTCTTCCTCTCCAGAGGCGAACTGCCGGGAGAGGGCGTCAGGTTTCAGGTTTCGGGAGCCGGGGCGGTAGGTGAGGGTGAAGTTGAAGCGTCCGAGGAAGAGAGCCCAACGAGCTTGACGAGAGTTCAGTCGTTTGGCGGTGCGAAGATAGGACAAGTTCTTGTGGTCCGTCCAAACAATGAAGGGATGAGTTGCACCCTCCAGCCAATGCCGCCATTCTTGGAGGGCTAGGACCACTGCCAGGAGTTCGCGGTTGCCCACATCATAGTTGCGCTCCGCCGGGGAAAGCCGGCGGGAGAAGTAAGCACAGGGGTGTAGTTTTTGGTCCGCAGGCAGGCGCTGAGAGAGGACGGCCCCCACTCCTGAATCTGACGCATCCACCTCTACCACAAACTGCTGCTCGGGATCTGGGTGGGCGAGAACAGGGGCATTAACAAAGAGTTCTTTCAGACGGTTAAAAGCACATTGAGCATCAGCAGACCACACGAAGCGAAGTTTGTTTGAGGTCAAACACGTGAGAGGAGCAGCTATACTACTATAGTTTCGGATAAATCTCCTATAGAAGTTAGCGAACCCAAGGAAACGTTGCAGCTGCTTCCGATTGGTAGGCAGAGGCCAATTTTTAACCGCTTCGATTTTAGAGGGATCGGCCCTGAGCCGCCCCTTTTCTATCACATAGCCCAGGAAATTAACAGTGGAAACATGAAATTCACATTTCTCAACTTTAACATACAGTTTGTTTTCTAGTAACCTCCGCAGGACATCTCTTACGTGCCCCACATGCTCTTCATGTGATCGAGAAAAGATGAGAATATCGTCTAGATATGCAAAAACATTCTTATCGAGCAGGTCTCTGAGTACATCATTCACAAATGACTGGAATGTTGCTGGAGCGTTTGTGAGCCCAAAGGGCATGACCAAATACTCAAAATGTCCCAAATGGGTATTGAAGGCAGTTTTCCACTCGTCGCCGTCGCGTATCCTTACCAGGTGGTAGGCGTTTCGGAGGTCCAATTTGGTGAACACCATTGCATTGTGGAGAGGGCTGAATGCAGCGTCCAGGAGCGGCAGAGGGTACTTGTTTTTAACTGTGATGGTGTTTAAGCCAGTGTAGTCAATGCAAGGACGCAGAGTTTTATCCTTCTTTTCCACAAAGAAAAACCCTGCGCCTAATGGAGATGAAGACGGTCTTATAAGTCCTGCAGCTAATGAGTCGGTGATGTATTTTTCCATTGCTTCCCGTTCGGGTTTGGTTAAGTTGTATAGTCTGTGTGTTGGGAGTGGAGCCCCAGGGAGCAGTTCTATAACGCAGTCATAGGGTCTATGTGGGGGAAGGGAGCACGCCAAGTCCTTTCTGAAAACTGCCTTTAAATCGTGGTATTCACTGGGGACGTTACTTAGGTCAATATCTTTTGAGTAGTGGGGAGAGTTAGGACCCCTGGCAGGTAGGGCTGACTTTAGACAGTGGGCATGGCAATAGTTGCTCCAGTTCCGAATTGTGCCTGTGGACCAGTCTATGTGGGGGTTATGCAGCTTCAACCAGGGAATCCCTAGAATTGCGGTGTTGAGGGGGGAGGAAATCACATAGAACTCAATTACTTCATGATGGTTACTAGAGAGTGTCAGTTTAATGGGTGCGGTTCTGTGTGTAACCCTTTCTAGAAGCCTCCCGTCGACTGCAAGAACTTTCTTGGGGGAGGTCAGTGGAGTCAGGGAAAGATTGTTGTTTTTAACATAGTCAATGTCTATGAAGTTGTCATCGGCTCCGGAGTCTATCAGCACCTGGACAGGTAACGAGCAGAGTGTCGTGTGAATCATACCTGGTACCTGTATTTGGGAGGACGAGGGGGAAGATATTCGGCTCACCAGTGCCTCCCTTCCTACTGGTGAGCCCCAGCTTTTGGCAACTCGGGGCAGCTTGCCAAGAAGTGGCCCCCCTGGCCGCAGTACAGGCACAGTCGGCTCCTTATGCGTCGCTGTCGTTCGACAGGGGTGAGTCGAGCCCTGCCCAACTCCATGGGCTCGTCGCGAGGTGTCGTGCTGGAATGGAGTTCAGGAGCGGTGCTCGGAGATGAGGCGGTGGAGTTCCCCATGACGGTTGAGCTGGACGGTGAGAAAGTTGACGAGCGACGAGCCGTGTCCATCTTCCTCTCCCGCCGTCTCTCCCTGAGCCGATTGTCCATCCGTGTTGCTAATGTAATAAGGTCATTTAGTGAGTTACATTCATCCCTTAAAGCCAACTCATCTTTTATCTCCCCAGCGAGCCCCTTTTGAAAAATTGTTTGTAGCTCAGAGTCCCCCCATCCGCTACTGGCTGCCAGAACCTGGAAAGTTAATGCATATTGAGAGACAGAGTGGCTACCTTGACGCAGATCCAGCAACTGGCCAACTGCTTCCTTGCCTCGCACCGGGTGATCAAAAATGCGTTTCATTTCTCCGGTAAACTGTTCATAATCATTTAGCACTGCCGATCCTTGTTCTGTGATTGCCAAGGCCCAAGCGGCCGCTTGTCCTGATAACAGACTCATAATGAAAGCGATTTTTGACTGGGCAGTAGCATAAGTACTGGGTTGCTGGTTAAACACTAATCTACATTGTAGCAAAAACTGAGCACATGTGCCTAAGTCTCCAGAATACCTAGCAGGAATCGGAATAAATGGCTCTCTGGGAGAAGACGGCTGGGAGGCTGGAGGGGTTGCCGCCGATGGAGAGGGCGAGCAACCAGAGGAGCTGGACGACGGCAGTTGGTGACTCATGGCTGCCATCTGCTTGTTCAGCTGGTCCACACTGGTGGTGAGTTGCTGTAGATGGTCCATCACTTGTTGCAGGGTTGATTGGTGTTGTCCAACAAGTGCTCCTTGTGCCGAAAGCGCACTCCTTAAGCGCTCTGACTCTGCTGGGTCCATTATGGCCGGAACATTCTGTTATGTGCCGTGAGGCAAAGCAAGGCCAGGACCCAGGATGCAGAGTGAGAGACAAAGTCCACAGTTTATTGTTCACAAAAGTATCAACAGAAAATCACCTTGCTCAGGGAAAAAGTTCTAGAAAACAAAGTAGCAACCAAAAATCACCTTGTTCAGGGATGAAGAAACACTAAAGCGCAAAGTAGCAACATAAAACACTAGGGACCAAAGTAGCAACAGAAAGAGCCGTCTTAATAGACCGGTAGAACGAGAAACAAAAAACCACTACAAGCCGGAGACCAGGGACTAGAACACAACAAGGGTGTGGCAGGAGGAGACAAGCAAACGTAGCAGGTATGGCAAGGGAATGTTCCGGCACAGAACCAAAGGAGGGGCTGGTTAAATAGGTTGTTGGCTCATCAGGCTGATGAGCCTCAGGTGTGGGAGCAGGCCTCTGCCTGCGAGGTTGGCGCCGCCTCCTGCCACACTCTGGAACTGCTAGAGAGACAACAGAACCATCACACATACGTTATTTTGTACAACAATTGTAAACTCATTCTAAGTGTGATAACAAAGTCATTTATGAATATTCTTTTACTTTCCACCACTCAAAATGCTCACTGGCATCAGACTTATCCAAACAATGTACTTTGGACATTAAAAGCAATATCGTGAATGAAGGATATGCTTATTAACTCCACGGTACATGCTCCAAAAAATCCCATACTTGAAATGTAGATTTATAGTCAAGGCCTGAAGGTATCTCTATGACAAAATTCAGTTATAAATACAGCGCCACCTAGTCCTTGAGGCATAAATAAAATAAAATAAAAACCACTTAACGGTATTTTTACAAAAATTGTAAACTCATTGTAAGTGTGATAACTAAGTCATTTATGAATATTCTTTTAGTTTCCACCACTCAAAATGTTCACTGGCATCAGACCTATCCAAACAATCATACTTTTTTATTTAGTTTGATTTAATTTTGATAGCCTCTATGGACAATAAAAGCAACATTGTGCAATGAGTACGAGCAATGATGGGTACATATATTTTTTACAAAAAATACCAATCAGGGCAACTTATTGTCTAAAAATAAAAAAGGGTGCTAATTTTTGCGGATCTTAACGTTCACCAAAACCCGCTGAGCTTGAAACATTCATCACACCTGTCAAAGAAAATCCACATGTAAAGGTTTATCATGCCATTTTCAAAGAAATTCTGTTTCCAATGTGACAGTACCCCAACGTGCCAGTCCCCCAACGTGGCACGGGCTGCGAGGGCCCTTGATAGCTGCTCGCAGCTCTAGTTCTTCTTCTTCTTCTTCTTCTTCTTCTTCTTCTTCTTCTTCTTCTTCTTCTTCTTCTTCTTCTTCTTCTTCTCCGTAAACGATCGCATTTTTGAGGCCCTAAACATTTACGAAAACTCACCAAACTTTGCACACTCTTTGGGCCCGGCGAAAAATTTGATATTATGAAGTTGTCATAACAATGCGACTCTATAGCGCCCCCTAGCGTAGAAAAATAAAAACCAATCCCGGCATGTTTGACCTAGAGCTACGAAAATTGGTAGGCACGTGTAGCACCCCGGGACGCACAAAAAGTCAATTGGGACCATGTAGCTAAAATGTACAGGAAGTGAGCTATGAATTTTTTAATGTCCATTTTTGGCCCATTTTGGCACATTCACTGTGGTCATGCTTTTCCCCCCTTTGCAAACATTTTTCATTCAATTGACTTCAAACTTGGCATTTATCATCTCAAGACCTAAGACAACAAGTGGGCCAAAAATCTTGACTTTTCGGAATACTATATGACGGGGGCGGGGCATCAAATATTGCATTCAAAATTTCATTTTTCCAGAAAGACAAAATGCTTAATAACTCCCATGTACAAGTTCCAAAAAATCTCAAACTTTTCATACAACTTAATAGTCATGGCCTGTAAACATATATACGATAAAATTTGGTTATACATATAGCGCCACCTAGTGGTAATAATAAATGTCACACTTTACGTTTTCAGCTACTGTGCCGAGCTCGTTGAAGGGATAGAGTTGAAAATTAGTAAGAAACGCCTTAACATGTTGATCATGCCCCACCCCGAATATTGTAACTTTTCGCCAAAGGGCGTAGCCGCTACGGTGCCGCAAAGTCTGAAGATTTTTCGTGACAATAAAAGCTGCATTAACTTGACCGAGATGATCCTATCTTTCAAAATTTCACACATTTGATGAGAGTCCAGCCCTTAAGACATCTACGAACTTATATTTAATCTTACTGATAGCGCCACCTAGTGGCATTTTTTTTCTTACGAATTTTCTCCTACGTTTTTGTCCAAACACGTTAACTGGACCGACCTCATATTTGCTCAGAAGAGGGTTTCGGCCTTCATGATGTCACAACACGAAGTTTGTGAGTTTTCGCGAAACGCTGTGGGCGTGGCTAAGTGCTGTTCGCCAAGAAAACAACGCCAGTTTTGAGGGTCTAAACATGCACAGAAACTCATGAAACTTGGCGCACACATCTGGCCTGGTAAAATGAGTTACATTTTGTCATGTATTGTGCTATTTTTACAAAAATGACTCAATAACGCCCCCTAGAAATTTTTAACTAAGCAGCCCCGCTTGTACGTTTAAGCAAGATCTTTGGAAATTTTTAGGTGTATGAGGGAGCCCAAGACCTACAAAAAAGTCTCTTGGACCCATATGCTAAAACGAACAGGAAGCGAGCTACGAATTTTTGAATGTCCCATTTTTGACAATTCTTCTACATTTACAGGGGGCATACTTTTGCCCACTTCTCCTACACGTTGCATCCAACTGAGTTAAGACTTGACCTAGACCATGTCAAGACCTGAGCCAATGACAGGGGAAAAAATCTTGACTTTTCGAAATACTATATGATGAGGGCGGGGCATCAAAATTTGTGTTTCGCACTGAAAAAGGATATGCTTAATAACTCCCCGATACATGCTCCAAAAAATCCCAGACTTGACATGTATGTTTATCGTCAAGGCCTGAAGGTATCTCTATGACAACATTCAGTTATATATGCAGCGCCACCTAGCCCTTGAGGCATGAAAAAAAAATATCCCACTTACGGTATTTTTACAAAAATTGTAAACTCATTCTCAGTGTGATAACTAAGTCATTTATGAATATTCTTTTACTTTCCACCACTCAAAATGTTCACTGGCATCAGACCGATCCAAACATAGGTATTTTTTATTTAGTTTTATTTAGTTTTGATAGCCTCTATGGACGTTAAAAGCAGTATCGTGAATGAAGGATATGCATAATAACTCCCCGGTACATGCTTCAAAAAAATCCCAAACTTGGCATGTATATTTATAGTCAAGGCCTGAAGGTATCTCTATGACAAAATTGAGTTATAAATACAGCGCCACCTCGTCCTTGAGGCATAAAAAAAAAACAACACTTACGGGATTTTGTACAAAATTTGTGAACTCATTGTAAGTATTACAACTTAGTCATTTATGAATATTCTTTTACTTTCCACTACTCAAGATGTTCACTGGTATCAGACCGATCCAAACATATGTACTTTTTTATTTTCTTTGATTTATTTTTGATAGCCTCTATGGACAATAAAAGCAACATCGTGCAATGAGTATGAGCGATGATGGGTATATATACTTTTGGAAAAAATACCAATCAGGTCAACTCATTCCCAAAAAATAAAAAAAGACGCTGATTTTTGCAAATCTTAACAATCACCAAAACAAAAAAATCCACATGTAAAGGTTTATCATGCCATGTCCAAAGAAATTTTGCTCCTAATGTGCCAGTACCCCAATGTGTGAGTACCCCAATGTGCAAGTACCCCAACGTGCAAGTACCCCAACGTGGCCCGGGCTGCGAGGGCCCTTTATAGCTGCTCGCAGCTCGAGTTAGGGCCCGAGCAGCGACCATGTGCGAGGTCCCTATTGTTCCTGAAGGAATTCTTATTATTAGGGCCCGAGCAGCGGGCCGCTGCGAGGCCCTATTGTTTTTGTAGGAATTCTTCTTCCTCAAAACAACAAAAACCTCTTTGATATGTGTACCCTAAAATAGACAGGAAGTGAGATATGAGTATTTAAATGTCCAATTTTGGCCCATTTTTGCACATTTACAGGGGTCATACTTTTGCCCGCTTCTCCTACACGGTTAACCCGATTGACTTAAAACTTGGGATGTACCATCTCAACACCTGGGACAACATCATGGTAAAAAATCAAAAGTTTTTGACATACTATATGACGGGGGCCGGGCATCAAATTTAGAGTTTAAAAATTCTTATTTAACGAAGCATTGCCGGTTGTAAGTTTAATCTAGAAAAAGTCTGTTGGTGCCATATGCTAAACCCAACAGGAAGTCCGCCAGAGGCGGGGCATCAAATTTTGCGTTTGAAAATTCTTACTTAATAAAGCATTCCCGGCTGTACGTTTCACGTAGAGTTACCAAAATTTGAAGACATATGTAACAGCCCTCAAGGTACAAAAAACTCTTTTTGAACCATATGCTCAACCTAACAGGAAGTCCGCCATTTTGATTTACTTTGGAACGTGTTGCCATTTTTTTGGCCATTTCATAGGGGTCATATTTTAACGAACTCCTCCTACAGAGTTTATCCGATCATCTTCAAAGTTGGTGTGATTCATCTTAAGATATTGAAGATGAAAAGTTATTGAAAGCTTTTTATTTCGTCGCACGCTGTTGTCGTGGTATGCACTGTTTGCAAAGGAAAAAAAAATCCTTCTTAAAGAAGCATTCCCATTTGTACGAAGCAGCGAGAGCTAAGAAAATTTGTAGACATATGTAACAGCCCAAGACGCTGCGAGGCCCTATTGTTTTTGTAGGAATTCTTCTTCTTATTATTAGGGCCCGAGCAGCGACCGCTGCGAGGTCCCTATTGTTTTTCAAGGAATTCTTATTAGGGCCCGAGCAGCGGCGGCGGCGGTGCCGCTGCGAGGCCCTATTGTTTTTGTAGGAATTCTTATTATTATTATTATTATTATTATTAGGGCCCGAGCAGCGACCGCTGCGAGGTCCCTATTGTTCCTGAAGGAATTCTTATTATTATTCTTCTTCTTCTTCTTCTTCTTTTTCTTTGTTATTATTCTTTTCCGCAAACAACCACATTTTTGAGGCACTAAACATGAACGAAAACTCACCAAACTTTACACGCAGATCGGGTCTGGCGAAAAATTTGATATTTTAAAGTCGCCATACATGATAACAGAAAAATGGCTCTGTAGCGCCACCTACATAGGTTTAACGGATCCCTGTCCCGCTACGATTGTCCTATGGCTACGAAAATTGTGTGGCACCCGTAGCACATCCAGATGAACAAAAACCTCTTTGATATGTGTACCCTAAAATAGACAGGAAGTGAGGTATGAGTATTTGAATGTCCAATTTTGGCCCATTTTTGCACATTTACAGGGGTCATACTTTTGCCCGCTTCTCCTACACGGTTAACCCGATTGACTTCAAACTTGGGATGTACCATCTCAACACCTGGGACAACATCATGGTAAAAAATCTAAAGTTTTTGACATACTATATGACGGTGGCGGGGCATCAAATTTACAGTTTCAAAATTCTTACTTAACGAAGCATTGCCGGTGGTACGTTTAATCTAGAGCTACGAAAATTGGTACACATATGTAACAGACTATGATCTACAAAAAAGCCTGTTGGTGCCATATGCTAAACCTAACAGGAAGTCCGCCAGAGGCGAGGCATCAAATTTTGTGTTTCAAAATTCTAACTTAATGAAGCATTCCCGGCTGTACATTTCACCTAGACTTACCAATATTTGAAGACATATGTAACAGCCCTCAAGGTACAAAAAACTCTTTTTGAACCATATGCTAAACCGAACAGGAAGTCCGCCATTTTGATTTACTTTGGAACGTGTTGCCATTTTTTGGGCCATTTCATAGGGGTCTTATTTTAACGAACTCCTCCTACAGAGTTTATCCGATCATCTCCAAACTTGGTGTGATTCATCTTAAGATGTTGAAGATGAAAAGTTATTGAAAGCTTTTTATTTTGTCGCACGCTGTTGCCGTGGCATGCACAGTTTGCAAAGGAAAAAATTACTTCTTAATGAAGCATTCCCAGTTGTACGAAGCAGCTAGAGCTACGAAAATTTGGAGACAAATGTAACAGCCCACGATGTACAAAAAAGTCTCTTGGTGCCATGTGCTAAACCCAACAGGAAGTCCCGTAGGGGCCGGGCATCACATTTTGAGCTAAAAAACTCCTCTTTAACGAAGCATTCCCGGTTGTACGTTTCACCTAGCGCTATGATAATTTAGAGGCATACATAAGAGCCCACGATGTACAAAAAAGTCTCTTGGAACCATGTGCTAAACCAAACAGGAAGTCCGCCATTTTGATTTATGATGGGATTTGTAGCCTTTTTTTGTGGCCTTTTTTAGGGGTCATATTTTAACTCCTCCTACAAAATTCATCCGACCGTGTTCAAACTTGATGTGTTTCATCTTAAGATGTTTAAGATGCAAATTTATCGAAAGTTTTTTATTTTGTCGCACGCTGCTGCTATAGCGATGCATTGGTTGCCAAGTAAAGTGCTGCTTTGTTTTTTTTTATCTATACATGTGTGAAAACTCGTAAAACTTTGCACACACATCAGACTTGTCATTAACATGAATTTTTAGAGATTTCTTGTGCAATTTGCAATAAATCGCACCCTCTATACATTTTTTATGGAGCATTTCCGATTGGATGATTCAAGCGCGAAATAACTAAAGATGACTTGACTTGACCTAGATTTGTGAAAACTCAGAGGCATACCTATTATATTATTATTATTTTTTGTACCTTACAAGATTATCTCTTGTGCCACATTAAACCCCTTTGCAGGCCTGAGCCAAACCACGGTCCATACATTTGATACCACTGCTTTATTTCAATGGTCAAGTACTTCATAACCACACCTACTTATGCTTGTCCTTGCATATATAGTAGACAACAAAGAGCTCTTTCAACAAAAGACATTTCCATCTACAAAGTCATACAAGGTAAGCACTCTATAAATTCTGCAATCACTACACTTCTATTCCTAAATTATCACTTCAAATACCAACAATGGTTAATACAGCTACAAATTTCTTGTATGTTTATGAAGTATGATACTGTATTTATTTCTACTCCTTTGCTTTTCTACAGAACATGAACAAATCACCAAGCAAATTCTCTTTTGATAAAGACCCTCTAATCATCTCCATACGCAAAGATTGCCAACTTTTTTCCGTAAGTATACAATACATAAACTAAACAGGACAACTTTCTCAATCATATACAGTATGCCATACATATATGTATTAAGTTCTCATTTATTAACAGGTTTGTTAAAGGCACCTTTAGTGTGTTTTTCTGTTTGTAATGTTTCTCCACGAGCACGTCTAGCCATTGATATCATGTAGAACACATATGCTAACCTTTTAGAGACAATTGAAGCTTACTTGCACAGTAGCCACTATCTTAACCACTTAATTCACATGTCTACTTGACAACTTATTACATGTAGTGAAATGGTACTTTGTGCGTCTTATGCTTTTTTCTGAACACTGCTTTTCAACTCTTTCCTTAAAACCAATACATGCGGTACTGTTATACTGTATAAATATATATGTCCGTGTGTATATATTTGTATATTCTTTCAAATAAACTCGTTTTGACACACACAGCCATTGAGTAACATGCAACACGACCACAACGTTTTGCACCAACACGTTACACTTACATAACCATTTATGTACCTGTCGTATCCTTACTTTTATTCATCATTTCATCACACAATCCTAAAACATTGCTTTTTGACCCAGATGATTCAACTATACCATTTTTGCGTGTCTTATTACTTACTAGCTATATTATTTATTAACGGGCAAAAACTATGAATATAAGATCACCGTCGAATATTACGTCTGTAATATCCATATACAGTGCATTACATAATATGCATTTGTATTAAGACACTACCATGCTAAAAATATGCACACGACTGTTCTGTAAACTACACCTAAGACAACCAAACTTCACAGATCTAACATGATTCTTCATTCTTTTTTGTTCTACAGATGTATCAAATGCTGCCACACAGACAGAAGAAGCCACTGAGGACATGCACGAAGACGATGATCACAATATAACAGGACAGGTTAACCCCCCTGAAGTTTTAGCCCGCAGGTCAAAGCGTCCTAGGACTAATTCATCCATGGAGGTTACATTATCCTAAGACAGACTATGTGCTAACCCAAACTCTTTGACCCCAAGGGATTCATCTGTCCCAGAAAACTTTTACACTAAAGAGTTTATCTGTCCTAGGGCGCTGTTAACCCCAGGTTAAAGTGTTATTTAATCTGTCCTGTTACAACAGCTATACATAAACAGCTGCATTCCTCTCCTGTTCCATCTCTCGCACTTCTTTCGTCTCTTTTTCTCCTCTACTTATACCTATGCTTGCTCATGTGCTTTTTTCCCCTTTAGATGATGTCATTGGTTAGCCTGCTTCAAAGCTAAATTTTTTCTTGAATAACTGTCACACATTTACTGTTTGCTGGACCCTACAAAACTGTCACAATACTTCACTATGTCATGAATACATATGTGTTGCACAGCGACACCACATTAAGAGTCATCAAAAAGCTTTTTATTTGATCACACACCATCTCTGTGCCATGCAATGTTTTCAAATGAACAGATGCTGGTTTTGAATATCAAACGAGCGACTTTTCATGAAACTTTGCACACACATCAGAAAATCCACACTTTTGAATTTATTTTGGGAATTGTGCATCATTTTTGGCCTTTTACTGCACCTTTTTACACACAAGGCAAGGCAAATGCATTTCTATTTTCCATGGTCCTTATCTATTTAACAGTACCCCAACGTGCAAGTCCCCCGACTTGCATATACCCCAACGTGGCCCGGGTTGCGAGGGCCCTTTATAGCTGCTCGCAGCTCTAGTTATTATTATTATTATTATTCTCCGCAAACGATCACATTTTTGAGACACTAAACGTGACCGAAAACTCACCAAACTTTACACGCACATCAGGCCTGGCGAAAAATTTGATATTTTAAAGTCGCCATACATGATAACAGAAAAATGGCTCCTTAGCGCCCCCTACATAGGTTAAACGGATCCCTGTCCCGCTATGATTGTCCGACGGCTATGAAAATTGTGTGGCGCCTGTAGCACATCCCAATGAACAAAAACCTCTTTGAAGTGTGTACCCTAAAATAGACAGAAAGTGAGGTATGAGTATTTAAATGTCCAATTTTTGCCAATTTTTGCACATTTACAGGGGTCATACTTTTGCCCGCTTCTCCTACACGGTTAACCCGATTGACTTCAAACTTGGGATGGACCATCTCAACACCTGGGACAACATCATTGTGAAAAATGAAAAGTTTTTGATATAATATATGACGGCGGCGGCGCATCAAATTTAGAGTTTAAAAATTCTTACTTCACGAGGCATTGCCGGTTGTACGTTTAATCTAGAGCTACGAAAATTGGTACACATATGTAACAGACTATGACCTACAAAAAACTCTTTTTGAACCATATGCTAAACCTAACAGGAAGTCCACCATTTTGATTTATTTTGGAACGTGTTGCCATTTTTTTGGCCATTTCATTGGGGCCTTATTTTAACGAACTCCTCCTACAGTGTTTATCCGATCATCTTCAAACTTGGTGTGATTCATCTTAAGATGTTGAAGATGAAAAGTTATTGAAAGCTTTGTATTTCGTCGGACGCTGTTGTCATGGCATGCACTGTTTGCAAAGGAAAAAAAATATCCTTAAAGAAGCATTGCCAGTTGTACGAAGCAGCTAGAGCTACGAAAATTTGTAGACATATGTAACAGCCCAAGATGTACAAAAAAGTCTCTTGGTGCCCTGTGCTAAACCCAACAGGAAGTCCCCCAGGGGCCGGGCATCACATTTTGAGCTAAAAAAAACTCCTCTTTAACAAAGCATACCCGGCTGTACGTTTCACCTAGAGTTACCAAAATTTGTAGAGGTATATAACAGCCCTCGAGGTACAAAAAACTCTTTTTGAACCATATGCTAAACCTAACAGGACGTCCGCCATTTTGATTTACTTTGGAATGTGTTGCCATTTTTTTTGCCCATTTCATAGGGGTCATATTTTAACAAACTCCTCCTACAGAGTTTATCCGATCATCTTCAAACTTGGTGTGATTCATCTTAAGATGTTGAAAATGAAAAGTTATTGAAAGTTTTTTATTTCGTCACACGCTGTTATCGTGGCATGCACTTTTTGCAAAGGAAAAAAATCCTTCTTAATGAAGCATTCCCAGTTGTACGAAGCAGCTAGAGCGACGAAAAATTGTAGACATATGTAACAGCCCAGGATGTACAAAAATGTCTCTTGGTGCCATGTGCTAAACGCAACAGGAAGTCCCCCAGGGGCCGGGCATCACATTTTGAGCTAAAAAAAACTCCTCTTTAACGAAGCATTCTCGGTTGTACGTTTCACCTAGCGCTATGATAATTTGCAGGCATACATAAGAGCCCACGATGTACAAAAAAGTCTCTTGGAACCATGTGCTAAACCAAACAGGAAGTCCGCCATTTTGATTTATGATGGGATTTGTTGCCATTTTTTGTGGCCTTTTTCAGGGGTCATATTTTAACGAACCCCTCCAATAAAACTTATCCGACTGTCTTCAAACTTGGTATGTTTCATCTTAAGATGTTTAAGATGCAAAGTAATCGAAAGTTTTTTATTTTGTCACACGCTGTTGACATAGCAATGCATCGAATTGCACACCATATTTTGCGTTTTGATTAAACAGACAAAGCATTCCCGGTTGTACGTTTCACCTAAAGCTATGATAATTTGCAGGCAAACATAAGAGCTCAGGATGTACAAAAAAAGTCTCTTGGAGCCATATGCTAAACCAATCAGGAAGTCCACCATTTTGATTTACGTTTGGATTTGTAGCCATTTTTTGTGGCCTTTTTTAGGGGTCATATTTTAACGAACTCCTCCTACAAAATTTATCCGACTGTCTTTAAACTTGGTGTGCTTCATCTTAAGATGTTTAAGATGCACAGTTATCGAAAGTTATTTATTTTGTCGCACGCCGTTGTCATGGCGATGCATTGTTTGCCAAGTAAAATGCTGCTTTTTTGTTTTGGTCTAAACATGTGAAAAAACTCATGAAAATTTACACACACATCAGGCTTGTCATCAGCATGAATATTTTAGAGATTTCTTATTCAATTTGCAATAAATGGTTCAATAGCGCCCGCTTTTGCAAATGTTTTGTGTTTTATGATTCAGATACATTTGTAAAAATTGGGATACCTATCAGCCTAAGACTTACAAAAGGTTTCTAAAGCCATATGCTGAATCAAAAAGGAAGTCTGCCATTTTGATTTACTTTGGTATTTGTAGCCATTTTTTGGGGCCTTTTATAGGGGTCATATTTTCAACAGAACTTATCAGATCGTCTTCATTCTTTGGCGTGTTTCATCTTAAGATATTTAAGATGAAAAGTTATTTAATTTTTTTATTTTGTCACACTCCTTTGCTGTAGCCATGCATTGTTTGTGAAGAAAAATGCTTTTTTGAGAGTCTAAATATGGGTGAAAACTCACAAAACTTTGCACACACACCAGACCTGTCTGGAACATGAATATTTTATTTAGAGATTTGTTGTGCAATTTGTAATAAATGGCTCAATAGCGCCCTCTAGACATTTTTATGAAGTCTTTCCGATTATATGATTCAGCTAGATGTGTGAATATTGGCAGGCATGCCGAATATATTCAAAAAGTATTCTATATAGCCATGTGCCAATCCATTTTGATTTTATTTTGTTAATTGTGCATCGTTTTTGGCCTTTCCATGAAACTTTAAAAACACAAAGCATGGCAAAAACGTTTACAATTTAGATGGTTTCCTATTTGACAGTACCCCAACATGCCAGTACCCCGACGTGCAAATACCCCAACGTGGCCCGGGTTGCGAGGGCCCTTTATAGCTGCTCGCAGCTCTAGTTATTATTCTTCTTTTTATTTGTTATTATTCTTTTCCGCAAACAATCACATTTTTGAGACACTAAACGTGAACGAAAACTCACCAAACTTTACACACACGTCAGGCCTGGCGAAAAATTTGATATTTTAAAGTCGCCATAGGTGATAACAGAAAAATGGCTCCATAGCGCCACCTACATAGGTTAAACAGATCCCTGGCCCGCTACGATTGTCCGACGGCTATGAAAATTGTGTGGCACCTGTAGCACATCCAGATGAACAAAAACCTCTTTGATGTGTGTACCCTAAAATAGACAGGAAGTGAGATATGAGTATTTAAATGTCCAATTTTGGCCAATTTTTGCACATTTACAGGGGTCATACTTTTGCCTGCTTCTCCTACACGGTTAATCCAATTGACTTCAAACTTGGGATGTACCATCTCAAGACCTGGGACAACACCATGGTAAAAAATCTAAAGTTTTCGACATACTATATGACGGCGGTGGGGCATCAAATTTAGAGTTTCAAAACTCTTACTAAACGTAGTATTGCCGGTTGTATGTTTAACCTAGAGCTACGAAAATTGGTACACATATGTAACAGACTATGACCTACAAAAAAAGTCTGTTGGTGCCATATGCTAAACCCAACAGGAAGTCCGCCAGAGGCGGGGCATCAAATTTTGAGTTTCAAAATTCTTACTTAATGAAGCATTCCCGGCTGTACGTTTCACCTAGAGTTACCAAAATTTAAAGACATATGTAACAGCCCTCAAGGTACAAAAAACTCTTTTTGAACCATATGCTAAACCTAACAGAAAGTCCACCATTTTGATTTACTTTGGAACGTGTTCCCATTTTTTTGGCCATTTCATAGGGGTCCTATTTTAACGAACTCCTCTTACAGAGTTTATCCGATCATCTTCAAACTTGGTGTGATTCATCTTAAGATGTTGAAGATGAAAAGTTATTGAAAGCTTTTTATTTCGCTGCACGCTGTTGTCGTGGCATGCACTTGTTTGCAAAGGAAAAAAATTCTTCTTAATGAAGAATTCTCAGTTGTACGAAGCAGCTAGAGCTACGAAAATTTGTAGACATATGTAACAGCCCACGATGTACAAAAAAGTCTCTTGCTGCTTTGTGCTAAACCCAACAGGAAGTCCCGCAAGGGCCGGGCATCACTTTTTGAGCTAAAAAACTCCTCTTTAACGAAGCATTCCCGGTTGTACCTTTCACCTAGCGCTATGATAATTTGGAGGCATACATAAGAGCCCACGATGTACAAAAAAGTCTTTTAGAACCATATGCTAAGCCAAACAGGAAGTCCGGCATTTTGATTTACTTTGCTATTTGTAGCCATTTTTTGGGGGCCTTTTATAGGCCTCATATTTTCTACAAAACTTATCAGATTGTCTTCATTCTTTGGCATGTTTCATCTGAAGTATTGCCGGTTATACGTTTAATCTAGAGCTACGAAAATTGGTACACATATGTAACAGACTATGATCTACAAAAAAGCCTGTTGGTGCCATATGCTAAACCTAACAGGAAGTCCGCCAGAGGCAGGGCATCAAATTTTGCATTTCAAAATTTTTACTTAATGAAGCATTTCCGGCTGTACGTTTCACCTAGAGTGACCAAAATTTGAAGACATATGTAACAGCCCTCGAGGTACAAAAAACTCTTTTTGAACCATATGCTAAACCTAACAGGAAGTCTGCCATTTTGATTTACTTTGGAACATGTTGCCATTTTTTTGGCCATTTCATAGGGGTCTTATTTTAACGAACTCCTTCCACAGAGTTTATCCGATCATCTTCAAACTTGGTGTGATTCATCTTAAGATGTTGACGATGAAAAGTTATTGAAAGCTTTTTATTTCGTCGCACGCTGTTGTCGTGGCATGCACATTTTGCAAAGGAAAAAAATCCTTCTTAATGAAGCATTCCCAGTTGTACGAAGCAGCTAGAGCGACGAAAAATTGTAGACATATGTAACAGCCCAGGATGTACAAAAAAGTCTCTTGGTGCCATGTGCTAAACCCAACAGGAAGTCCCCCAGGGGCCGGGCATCACATTTTGAGCTAAAAAACTCCTCTTTAACGAAGCATTCCCGGTTGTACGTTTCACCTAGCGCTATGATAATTTGCAGGCATACATAAGAGCCCATGATGTACAAAAAAGTCTCTTGGAACCATGTGCTAAACCAAACAGGAAGTCTGCCATTTTGATTTATGATGGGATTTGTTGCCATTTTTTGTGGCCTTTTTCAGGGGTCATATTTTAACGAACCCCTCCTACAAAATTTATCCGACTGTCTTCAAACTTGGTGTGTTTCATCTTAAGATGTTTAAGATGCAAAGTAATCGAAAGTTTTTTATTTTGTAACACGCTGTTGCCATAGCAATGCATTGTTTGTCAAGTGCTGTTTTTTTTTTTTTTTTTTATACACATGAAAACTCATGAAACTTTGCAAACACATCAGACTTGTCATGAACATGAATTTTCAGAGATTTATTGTGCAATTTGCAATAAATAGCGCCCTCTAGACATTTTTATGAAGCATTTCCGATTGTATGATTATGCTAGACCTACAAAAAAGTATTATGTAGCCATTTGCCAAACCAAAGAGGAAGTCCGCTATTTTTATTTTTTTTGGGAATTATACATCATTTTTGGCCTTTTTCATTAAACTTTGCACAGACAAGGCATGGAAAAAACTAACATTTTAAATGGTCCTTGTTCCATGTAACAGTACCCCAACGTGCCAGTACCCTGACGTGCAAGTAACCCAACGTTGTGCTCTATAGCGCCCTCTATGCATTTTTATGGAGCATTTCCAATTGTATGATTCAAGCGATACACAACTAAAGATGACTTGACCTAGATTTGTGAAAACTGGGAGGCATACCTATTAGCTTAAGACCTACAAAAAGTATTCTGTAGCCGTATGCTAAACCTAAAAGGAAGTCCGCCATTTTGAATTTATTTTGGGAATTGCGCACCATATTTTGCGTTTTGATTCAACTTTGCACACACAAGGCTTGTCAAAAACATTTTAGATGGTCCTTGTCCTATTTGACAGTACCCCAACGTGCCAGTACCCCGACGTGCAAGTACCCCAACGTGGCCCGGGTTGCGAGGGCCCTTTATAGCTGCTCGCAGCTCTAGTTATTATTATTCTCCGCAAACAATCGCATTTTTGAGACACTAAACGTGAACGAAAACTCACCAAACTTTGAACGCACATCAGGCCTGGCGAAAAATTTGATATTTTAAAGTCGCCATACATGATAACAGAAAAATGGCTCTGTAGCGCCACCTACATAGGTTTAACGGATCCCTGTCCCGCTACGATTGTCCTACGGCTACGAAAATTGTGTGGCACCTGTCGCACATCCAGATGAACAAAAACCTCTTTGATAGGTGAACCCTAAAATAGACAGGAAGTGAGGTATGATCATTTGAATGTCCAATTTTGGCCCATTTTTGCACATTTACAGGGGTCATACTTTTGCCCACTTCTCCTACACGGTTAACCCGATTGACTTCAAACTTGGGCTGTACCATCTCAACACCTGGGACAACATCATGGTAAAAAATCAAAAGTTTTTGACTGGGACAACATCATGGTAAAAAATCAAAAGTTTTTGACATACTATTTGACGGGGGCCGGGCATCAAATTTAGAGTTTAAAAATGCTTATTTAACGAAGCATTGCCGGTTGTAAGTTTAATCTAGAGCTACGAAAATTGGTACACATATGTAACAGACTATGACCTACAAAAAAGTCTGTTGGTGCCATATGCTAAACCCAACAGGAAGTCCGCCAGAGGCGGGGCATCAAATTTTTGCGTTCTTACTTAATAAAGCATTCCCGGCTGTACGTTTCACCTAGAGTTACCAAAATTTGAAGACATATGTAACAGCCCTCAAGGTACAAAAAACTCTTTTTGAACCATATGCTCAACCTAACAGGAAGTCCGCCATTTTGATTTACTTTGGAACGTGTTGCCATTTTTTTGGCCATTTCATAGGGGTCATATTTTAACGAGCTCCTCCTACAGAGTTTATCCCATCATCTTCAAACTTGGTGTGATTCATCTTGAGATATTGAAGATGAAAAGTTATTGAAAGCTTTTTATTTCGTCGCACGCTGTTGTCGTGGTATGCACTGTTTGCAAAGGGGAAAAAAATCCTTCTTAAAGAAGCATTCCCAGTTGTACGAAGCAGCGAGAGCTACGAAAATTTGTAGACATATGTAACAGCCCAAGATGTACAAAAAAGTCTCTTGGTGCCCTGTGCTTAACCCAAAAGGAAGTCCCCCAGGGGCCGGGCATCACATTTTGAGCTAAAAAACTCCTCTTTAACAAAGCATTCCCGGTTGTACGTTTCACCTAGCGCTATGATAATTTGCAGGCATACATAAGAGCTCAGGATGTACAAAAAAGTCTCTTGGAGCCATATGCTAAACCAAACAGGAAGTCCACCATTTTGATTTACGTTGGGATTTGTAGCCATTTTTTTGGCCTTTTTTAGGGGTCATATTTTAACGAACTCCTCCTACAGAGTTTATCTGATCATCTTCAAAGTTGGTGTGTTTCATCTTAAGATGTTGAAGATGAAAAGTTATTGAAAGCTTTTTATTTCGTCGCACGCTGCTGCTATAGCGATGCATTGTTTGCCAAGTAAAGTGCTGCTTTGTTTTTTTAATCTATACATATGTGAAAACTCGTGAAACTTTGCACACACATCAGACTTGTAATGAACATGAATTTTTAGAGATTTTTTGTGCAATTTGCAATAAATAGCGCCCTCTAGACATTTTTCTGAAGTATTTCCGATTGTATGATGATGCGAGATTTGTGAAAATTAGGACAGACCCCTATCAGCCGAAAACCTACAAAAAAGTATTATGTAGCCATTTGCTAAACCAAAGAGGAAGTCCGCTATTCTGATTTTATTTTGGGAATTATGCATCATTTTTGGCCTTTTTCATGAAACTTTGCACACACAAGGCATGGAAAAAACATTAACATTTTAAATGGAACTTGTTCCATGTAACAGTACCCCAACGTGCCAGTACCCCAACGTGCAAATAACCCAACGTTGTGCTCAATAGCGCCCTCTATGCATTTTTATGGAGCATTTCCGATTGTATGATTCAAGCACTATATAACTAAAGATGACTTGACCAAGATTTGTAAAAACTGGGAGGCATACCTATTAGCCTAAGACCTACAAAAAGTATTCTGTAGCCGTTTGCTAAACCTAAAAGGAAGTCCGCCATTTTGAATTTATTTTGGGAATTGCGCACCATCTTTGGCCTTTTGATAAAACTTTGCACACACAAGGCTTGTCAAAAACATTTTAGATGGTCCTTGTCCTATTTGACAGTACCCCAACGTGCCAGTACCCCGACGTGCAAGTACCCCAACGTGGCCCAGGTTGCGAGGGCCTTTTATAGCTGCTCGCAGCTCTAGTTATTCTTTTTCTTTGTTATTATTCTTTTCCGCAAACAATCACATTTTTGAGACACTAAACGTGAACGAAAACACCAAACTTTACACACACGTCAGGGCTGGCGAAAAATTTGATATTTTAAAGTCGCCATACGTGATAACAGAAAAATGGCTCCATAGCGCCACCTACATAGGTTGAACGGATCCCTGTCCCGCTACGATTGTCCTATGGCTACGAAAATTGTGTGGCACCTGTAGCACATCCAGATGAACAAAAACCTCTTTGATATGTGTACCCTAAAATAGACAGGAAGAGAGGTATGAGTATTTAAATGTCCAATTTTAGCCCATTTTTGTACATTTACAGAGGTCATTCTTTTCCCCACTTCTCCTACACGGTTAACCCGATTGACTTCAAACTTGGGCTGTACCATCTCAACACCTGGGACACCATCATGGTAAAAAATCAAAACTTTTTGACGTACTATATGACGGGGGTGAGGCATCAAATTTAGAGTTTCAAAACTCTTACTAAACGTAGTATTGCCGGTTGTACGTTTAACCTAGAGCCACGAAAATTGGTACACATATGTAACAGACTATGACCTACAAAAAAAGTCTGTTGGTGCCATATGCTAAACCCAACAGGAAGTCCGCCAGAGGCGGGGCATCAAATTTTGCATTTCAAAATTCTTACTTAAAGAAGCATTCCCGGCTGTACGTTTCACCTAGAGTTACCAAAATTTGAAGACATATCTAACAGCCCTCAAGGTACAAAAAACTCTTTTTGAACCATATGCTAAACCTAACAGAAAGTCCACCATTTTGATTTACTTTGGAACGTGTTGCCATTTTTTGGCCATTTCATAGGGGTCTTATTTTCACGAACTCCTCCTACAGAGTTTATCCCATCATCTTCAAACTTGGTGTGATTCATCTTAAGATGTTGAAGATGAAAAGTTATTGAAAGCTTTTTATTTCGTCGCACGCTGTTGCCGTGGCCTGCACTTGTTTGCAAAGGGAAAAAAATCTTCTTAATGAAGAATTCCCAGTTGTACGAAGCAGCTAGAGCTACGAAAATTTGTAGACATATGTAACAGCCCACAATGTACAAAAAAGTCTCTTGGTGCTATGTGCTAAACCCAACAGGAAGTCCCCCAGGGGCCGGGCATCACATTTTGAGCTAAAAAACTCCTCTTTAACGAAGCATTCCCGGTTGTACGTTTTACCTAGAGTTACCAAAATTTGAAGACATATGTAACAGGCCTCGAGGTACCAAAAACTCTTTTTGAAACATATGCTAACCCCAACAGGAAGTCCGCCATTTTGATTTACTTTGGAACGTGTTGCCATTTTTTTGGCCATTTCATAGGGGTCTTATTTTAACGAACTCCTCCTTCAGAGTTTATCCGATCATCTTCAAACTTGGTGTGATTCATCTTCAGATGTTGAAGATGAAAAGTTATTGAAAGCTTTTCATTTCGTCGCACGCTGTTGTCGTGGCATGCACTTTTTGCAAAGGAAGAAAATCCTTCTTAATGAAGCATTCCCACTTGTACGAAGCAGCTAGAGCTACGAAAATTTGGAGACATATGTAACAGCCCACAATGTACAAAAAAAGTCTTTGAGTGCCATGTGCTAAACCAAATAGGAAGTCCGCCATTTTGATTTACGTTGGGATTTGTAGCCATTTTTTGTGGCCTTTTTTAGGGGTAATATTTTAATGAACTCCTACAAAATTCATCCGACCGTCTTCAAACTTGGTGTCTTTCATCTTAAGATGTTTAAGATGCAAAGTTATCGAAAGTTTTTTAGTTTGTCGCACGCTGTTGCCATGGCGATGCATTGTTTGCCAAGTAAAGTGCTGCTTTTTTTTTTGTCTATACGTGTGAAAACTCATGAAACTTTGCACACACATCAGACTTGTAATGAACATGAATTTTTAGAGATTTCTTGTGCAATTTGCAATAAATCGCGCCCTCTAGACATTTTTACGGAGCATTTCCGATTGTATGATTCAAGCGCTATATAACTAATGACTTGACCTAGATTTGTGAAAACTGGGAGGCATACCTATTAGCCTAAGACCTACAAAAAGTATTCTGTAGCCGTATGCTAAACCTAAAAGGAAGTCCGCCATTTTGAATTTATTTTGGGAATTGCTCACCATCTTTGGCCTTTTGATAAAACTTTGTACACACAAGGTTTGTCAAAAACATTTTAGATGGTCCTTGTCCTATTTGACAGTACCCCAACATGCCAGTACCCCGACGTGCAAGTACCCCAACGTGGCCCAGGTTGCGAGGGCCCTTTATAGCTGCTCGCAGCTCTAGTTTTATCATTTATATTTGTGTAATTTTAATAGGGCTGTCAAAGTTAAAGCGTTAATAGATTAATTAATCACAGAAAAATGTCGCATTAATCACGTATTAACGCAGATTAATCACACTATTTTTTTTGACCGCACTTGAGCCTTGAACGTAACCACGGATGGTTACATTGAAGGCTGCAAAGGTCGGTGATTAGGTCAATGCACGGCATTTCCTACGTCTGTTGTTCCAAGATGAGGGGTGACTCCAGTTAGTGTGCTCGGTGGTAAATTTCACTTTAAAAAAACACCCCGAAGCGACTTTAGATAAAACAAAAGTAATTTGCATTTAATTAATAATTGCTGAATTGATGCTGTTACGTTTTGAGCAATACACGCATGCATGCAATTGCGTACATGCATTTAATCAATGTTTGCAAATGACATTCAGATAATAAAATGTGTTAATGTCAAAATATTACAGTATTTTGTATTTATTTTATATTATGCTAATACGCAAGTAATTTAGCTGATTAATCGTGATTAATCAAAATTAAAAAGTGTGATTAATCAGATTAAAAATTTTAATCGTTTGACAGCACTAAATTTTAATCAAAGCTTAACATCACCTAAATATTTTGCCCTAGTGCAGTTGCCGTACTTCGCGACCTTGTGAGCACGCGCCGCAGGTCGTGCAGTGGCCGCAAATAAGTCAAGTCAAGTGAAGTTTATTTAGCCCTTAACTCATTCACTCCCAGCCATTTTCACAGAAGCAATCCCGTTCGCTCCCGGCTGTTTTACTGAATTTTGACTGATTTTGCAAGGTCCACAGAATATTGTGTTCAATTGCTATAAAAGCATGGAACCTATCAAAAGAAAGATGAAAGTCTCTTCTTTCATCAGGAAAAAAAAAGTATGTTTCTGTTTCTGTTTTGCAGCAATTAGCATTAGAAGAGAGCTAAGTTTCATCAGTTTTCACAAATCTATTTAAAATTCAGAAGTAATTTAGCTTTTTTTCTAGGTGGCCCTGGTTGATCTCCTTTGCTCTGCTGCCACCTGCTGGCTGTTTGTGTAATAACTACCATGCAACCTACTGCAACCGTTCTTTGCAGTTGAGAGGCTGCATCAAAGCCTTCTGTATGCTCTAGCATTAAAAAAAAAAAAAAAAAAAAAAAAAAAAGTATAAATACGTCTTTGGGACACTTAAAACATAAAAAAAAAAAAACGTATTTACACGTTATGGGGAGCAAATGAGTTAATCACACAAGCGTCTCAAAGGGCTTCACATGCCCACAGTTGACAAATATCAACGACATCCCCTGATCAAACCACAAAAGGGCAAGGAAAAACTCAAAACAAAAACCTATCAGGGGAAAAATGAGAAACCTTGAGATGTGGTAATCCCCCTTCCAGGATAACTTGGCTGCAATGGATGCCGAATGGGCAAAAATTTACATAGTTTGTCATACTAAACAATATTAACTATAATATAGTGCAAAAGTCCATTTAAGAACTTGAAGCACTGCAAGGAGACGTCATCAGGAAAGTGGGTCCTCGTCCAAATCTAGCCCGGTAGGTCATGGCAGCTATCTCCATTGCGGCAACTTCAAGGTGGTCCGCCCTGGATCTCATCCTGCTATTGGTCGGAAGTGCTTCGACCCATTTTACCAAATGCGAAACTTCTGTTATACAGCAATGAGTTAAAATGCTGAGTGGCTAGTAACACTAGTTACTAGTAACACAGTAACAACGGGCCACAATGGCTGGTGAAAAAGTTTGTCAAGCCCTGCTATGAGTTATTGTTGGACATGAAAAAAATGCATTGCTACTCTATATTTAGGTGAATGCATCCTGCTCTCGCAGCAGTGGCTCTTTGATTGGCTACTAACATTGGCTCTGCATAATTCCAACAACTTTCTGACTTTGTGTAAGACCTAATGTTTTATAAAGAAAGGTAACCTTCTTGGTTTTTAGCCTTTGTGTTGTTTTGAACATTTTTTTATCGAACAACTTCTGATGTAATGTGGTCCTTAGTCTGAGGTCGTGGTAACCATAGCAGTGCTTGGAAAGTGAAATGTGATGCAGCAGCTCTGTGGGCTGTTTCTGAATCACAACTGTATAATGATCAGGCAGAGCTCAGACTACATCAAAGATGCAGCACCCAAGTATCTGTTTCAAGTCACAATCCACAATGCAGTGTGGCTTAATCTATGAGAGGTAGTAGGAAGAACCTGGTATTCTCACATACTGAGAAATAAACTCCTTCCTTTACATTATCAGTGACACGTGCTTGGATATCTTAAATCCATAACGTTTTCCAAATTTGGAAATATGTGCATCCATTGTTTCCTTGATAAGGCACAATTGAAAGCTTATGCTTAGTCAGCAGCTTTAAGACCTATAATGCCCATAAATAAATTATACTAGCACACACAAAGTCCGTCCTGACTCAGGCAGTTTACCAGTTGTGAAGGAGACTATAGTTAGGGATCGGTTGTAATGATGTGGACAGACTGATCATAACATTTGCATTATTTACAGACAATATTGAATTGGTTATTTAACTTACCGTTAAAACCAATGGTACAGAGACACTGGTACAAAGTTCCATTTAAAAAAGTTTGCATTGTTGCACATGGATTACCTTTGTTCTTCTTACTTGAGATCTGTGAACATTGCCAAAGAAGGAAAATCATAAGCGTTGCATGGCTTAACATTCTGGTTTTAGTTTCTCATGGGTAATTTTGATAGGTGGTCAAGATGACTCAGACAGATCATGTTTACTTTTAGCTAATCCCGAGCGTTTGGGTTAGTAGCTATGGTTTAAAAAACAAACAAACAAACAAAAAAAAAAACACTTTTTTTTTCTTTTAAAAAATAATAATAATATGACCATCTTTACTGACGGCCCCTTTCAGAAATACTGTACGAAGAATGGCATGTGTGCATCATATGGTTAGGTTGTGTATTATTAGTACGACACATGGAGAGCAAGTAGTGTAAATAAAAATGCAATCACTCATTTCTTAGGGAAAAAAATATGGAATTATGAAAACCAAACAAAAAGTGCAACACGATTATTTTGTTGCACGACCTCTGGCTTGAAGAACAGCTTGCAGTCTCTGAGGCATGGACTTAACTAATGACAAATGGTATTGGTAACTTCCTAATTCCTTTCTGATTGCTGCAGATCATCTTTGCAGGTTGGAACCTTGCATTGACCATTTTCTTTAATTCTCATAACAGATTTGCAATTAGATTGAGAATATATGCAGCCCATGACATTGACATTACAGTAAAGTTTGAGGGGTGGACCTGTGTCATGCATTGCGGCAACCCTCATTCTAGAGCACATACTCTTGGGTCAATGGCAATTCTGGCTTTGGTTAGAACAGTGGTGTCCAAACTACGGCCCTGGGGCCATTTGTGGCCCGTTGTCCTTTTTTCAGTGGCCCACGACATGTGCTAAAAATGGCATTTGACTCAGTTCAAATAAAATAAACAAAACAAAAATGTTTGGAGATGGTCAAAGTAAGAATGGAGAGTATCGAAAAAAAGATGCCATTAAAGGTTATTTTAGTTAACTAAAACTAATGAAAAAACTCAAACTAAAGTTCAAAAAACAATATTGTTACCGAAATAAAATAAAAATGAAAATTCTTTTTAAAAAATGAAAACTAACTGAAAATTCACTTTATATTTACAAAACTAACTAAAACTAACTATAATTATAGCAAACATGTCCTTCGTTTTAGTCTTTGGTAATTAATTTAATGCATGAGCCTTTGGGGATGATTTTAAATGTGATTTTTAGTAGATTTATTTTGATATAAACCGGAATTATGATGTTTGAAAGTATGTCACACAGAAGTGACATCATATAGCACAGCCAATAGAAAAGCACCTTCAGATGATGTTGCGCCCATGGTGTTTTTTTTAAATATTGTGCACAAGTAATACATATTTAAAAAAAACAACAACAACAAAACTAATACTAAAACTAACAAACTAAACTAAATGTAAGCATTTTTTTAAAGAACTAAAATAATAAAAACTGACAGAAGCACCCTCAAAACTAATAAAAACTAGCTAAAATGAAAATTCCAAAACTGTAATAACCCTACTGCCATATTACAAATAAAATGGTTTATATAGTGTAGCAAATATGCAGAAGCACAAAAAAAAATATTTGTACAATTTTTAGGACTAAACACAATTTCTCTTCATAACATTATGTGGCCCTTGCATCCATCTGATTTTCTGTATGTGGCCCTCAAATGAAAAAGTTTGGACATCCCTGGGTTAGAATGACAACCGGTAGACTGGAACGCGTGAGCATGTGCCAACTAGTTATTGACCATTTCCTCTTTCATCTCATTTAGCGGCGAGTGTTCTTACTGGCTGGCTGCTAGTGTCTTCTAGCAGAGGCAAGCTCAGTGTGTGACAAATAAGTGAGTGTCCATCTTAATGGAAGCTTGTGGTATTTTGTCCATTGCCGAAAGCGCAGAATTGGTTCGCTCACAGATAAATAATTTTTTTTTTTTTTAAATGTAAAAAAAATAAAAATAAAATACAGTAAAAAAAATTAAAAGCTCAAAAAATACAGTTAAAAAACAGTATTTAAAAAACTGCATTTTAAACATGTTAAAAAAACAAACAAAACAAAAAACGGCAACGTTCCGACAGCAGCAGTGAAATAACAGAAACTTATTCTTACTTACTTCTCATAAAAATACAGTATTCTTCCCATAATTAAAATACTGTTTCTAGTTGTAATTTCAACAAGATTTTGCTTTATTTTCAACTTGTCCTTAATGTTTAATTAGAAACATTATCACATTTAAAAACAATTAAATTACCTAGAAATATAGTCAGTAAACGAATTATGAATAGTAATGCTTAGAATTAGAGAAATATGCTGTTAGTTGTTTTTAATGACAAGATTTTTATAGAAAGAGGTTGTATAATTTGTGTTTGATGTAATATAACATCCATCCATCCATTTTTTAACTGCTTTCTCCTCACAAGGCTCTGGGTGCTGGAGCCTATCCCAGCTGGCTTCGGGCAGTAGGCGTGGTACACCCTAAACAGGTCGCCAGCCAATTGCAGGACACACAGAGACAAACAACCACTCATACACACAAACACACCTAAGGACAATTCAAAGCGCCCAATTAACCTGCCAAGCATGTCTTTGGAATGTGGGAGGAGACCGGAGTACCCGGAGAAGACCCACACAGGCACGGGGAGAACATGCAAACTCCACGCAGGAGTTATATAGTGCTTTTCCACCTTACAAGGCGCTCAAACATTTTGCCTACTCATTCACTTTCTGATAACATTGATGAACGATAACATTCAGCATCAGGAGTTCAGTGACTTGCTCAAGGATACTTCAATATGGTCACAAAGGGGATCAAACCCACAACCTCAGGGATACTAGACAACCACTCTACCACTGAGTAGGGATGTAGTGATATCCAAACATCACGATATGATATTATCACGATATGAAGGGTCACGATACGATAATTATCACGATATTGTGGGGGTGTTGGCGATATATAAAAAAGATCACAATATTGTAAAAAAAGAGAGCTCATACTAAAAAAAAAAAAAAGCACAATATTGTGCTTTTGTACATAACAGTAATGCAGGGCCGGCGCTAGCCATTTTGGTGCCCTAAGCATAAATGTTTTGTGGTGCCCCCCCCCTTCACACACACACACACACACACACACACACACAAACACACTCCGTCTGCACACCCCATCACCCCTCCCCTGGTAGAAATGAACAATATCTGAGTATTTGTCAGTTTTGCTTTATTAAACAAAATAACTTGTAAGTAGGGCTGGGTTTGAAATATCGATATATCGCTATCATATCGATACACCTTTTCATATCCCAATATCGATACATAAAACCATGTATCAATATATCGACCCCCCCATTTTTGTCAATTTATTTACACAGCCTGTGCTGTGGTTGTAATTTATTTAAATTATTATTTATTGTTTTTATAAAGCCATGTTAAATGAAACAGATTAATGTAACTGCAATGGATTCAATTCCTAATGTAAATATTCATATTCTTAATAATGCATTAGAGCAAGAAGTTTCTACTCTTTGCAGCATTGGTACTTTTGACTGTCTAAAATATGTGCTGCATGAATTTCTCAACTGAATCGAAAATCGTTGTGAATCATGAATTGAATCGGGCCCTTGTGAATCGAATTAAATCGATTCTGGAAATCTGAATCGATACCCAGCCCTACTTCTAAGTGTCAATATTGAAGTTTTAAAAATGTTCACAAAAATAAGTGATAAATAATAAGTCTTTATAAAACTAACAATGACACCAAATACTCAAATAAATAAAGCTAAATGAATTAAAATAAAACTCAATGCCACTACTATTAAACAAATAAACATCTGGAAATAAACAAAGTGCAAGCAAGTTAGTAGAGGGCCTACAGAGGCACATGTCTACATTTCTGGGCTGCAAAATCGGCTATCAGGTCATCATATGACAGCTTTTGTGCAATTTCCGCATTTATGTTAGGGTATGAAATGCTCCTTGAACATATTGAAGCATTGAACCTGTATTCAGAAATACAAGACAATATTCAGGGATTCTACAATGAAATATGGTTTTGAACCAACCATGGTACAAACATTTTCTAAATTGATTAGGATTATGGTATTGTGCAGGCCTATATTTAAAACACAGGTACATGAAAATTTTAATAATCTACCTTTTTAGAGAAGGACTGATAGGGCACTATGTAAAAATTCTGGACATAATGTTAAAACTATGAATATGAAATGAGGAAATCTACTTAGCCTTAAGATTATTATTATTATTATTATTTTCAAATTACACTTTTACCAGTACATGCCGCTCTTGGCCGTTCCATATGAAACAATATTGTCTCGTCACATTCCATTTAACATACCGTATAATGAACGTGCTGGTCACAACCATTCCACTGCGGCGGTTTGGAGTGTTTTTTTTTTTTTTTGCTAACTGTGGTCATGTAAACGTAGCTGCTACAAAATAAACAAATTGTCATTGTCATACCTGCAAGTGACGCGCGAGCATCACCTCATTGTTTTTTCTTTTCCGCCCCCAATTCTTGATGCCTTTTTGATGACATGTCCAGATATCCAAGAATAAACTTCTGCCAAATTTGCGATTGAAGCATAAAGTATACCCCCCCCCCCCCCCCACCCCCCTTTCCCTAGTAGTTTGTTTCGTTGGAGCAAATGTGCACCCCGCTACCCTCCCCCTTTCCCTAGTAGGAACAAACTACTAGGGGAGGGGGGGCACCAACGTAGACCAGCGATACCGCTCGTCGAGTAAATAATGCTACGTTATTTTTTGTATTTATTAACATAAATACAAGCTTTTATTTTAAATATTAGACACTGATATTATAATTACTAATATGATTATTTTTACGGGCTTGATTTGTTTTTGGTGCCCCCTTAGGCAGTTGGTGCCCTACGCGCAGTGCGTGGTAAGCGTATGCGGAGCGCCGTGTCTGCAGTAATGCATATAAACCACCTACAATCGCTAATAACAATATTGAGGCACTTACTTGGTAATGCAAGTTCACATTGATCGCTTCACAAGCAAATTAGGTTCCCCTTCATCTGACAATTACCATAGATTTTTTTTTTTAACTTACATTTTATTGAGGTTTTTTTTACAACAATAGAGCATTTTGTACAATAATCATTAAAAGAAAAACAATATACATCTATATGAAAATAAAATACAATAATTAAGTCATAAACAGTGTCATCTATATACTTAGCGTTCCTACGCAGCCAACAATAGTTACGTGTACAGTCACTACAATCAACGAGTAGCACATCCACAAGCGCCCCTCCCAGCGCGTATTGCTAGTTGGACCTCAATATCAAATCTTCCACCTGGCTCCATCTCTTTCTAAAAATATGCATTTGAATTCTTAATAAGTAAGTTATCTTTTCCATGTGATAGATTTCTCTAAATTTTTGAATCCAAAAATTAAAGGAGGGAGGTTCAGTTTGCAACCAAGAGCTTGTAATACATTTCAGAGCTGCTGTGAAAAGAATGTTTTAAAAGATATGTTGCAGCCTGTCCCTACACCCCTGGTGGAGTGGTACCAAGTACAGCCACCATTAAGTCCCTTAGTATTGTGACTTGAAAAATCTGGTTTATGGCCCTGTACACTTATACCAAAAACACTTTAGTTTGGAGCAAGACCAGAAAATATGTGTGTGATTAGGCACCTCAGTGCTACAGTTCCTCCAACACAGACTTGGGATATTAGGGGTCATCTTAGCAACAATGTCTGGGGTCCTGAAGTATCTACAACATATCTTCCATTTAAATTCTCTCCATGTGTTGGAGTTAGTGGTCCGGTGCGCCAACATACATACCTCTCTCCACTTTTCATCAGATATAATCCAACCCGCCTCCACCTCCCATCTTTGTTTTGCAGAAATGGGCCGTTCATGAGCCAATAATGCAAATATTTTATAAAGTTTTGTAATAACTTTTTTGTCCTCTTGCCGTTTTTGACATTTAATTTAAAAAAAAATCAATCGGTGATGGGTCCATTATTTTCCCCCATTCTTTATGAGATGTCAAAAAAGACTATTTGTAAATACCTTAAAAAAAATTACAAAAAAAACTTTTATGGAGCTGTGAATTTCTTCACAATTGTTCGAACAACAATAAACCATTTTTATCCATGAAGTGATGAACTTAGACAAGACCCTGATCAGCCCACTTTTCGAAAGCCCACATCTAAACTATTTGGAGTGAAGGATTTCAAGTGTGCAATACTAGACAGAGCAGAGAGGTGAGTTGGCATCTTAAAGGCAAGTCTGACTCTCTTCCATATGTCAAGCGTGGTTTTAGTCCACCTTCCTAAACCCAAAACCGAAATGTCGACAAATGGCAAAGCTTGCAAAGGCACAGAGCACAATGTTTGTTCAATGCTTAACCATCTCGTATGAACATCACTTTGCAACCATGATATCAAAGGTTTCAATTGTGCTGCCCAGAAATAATATTTAAAATTGGGTAAATTAAGTCCAATTACCATAGAGTTTAAACATAGAAGGCCAAAACATCCCTAATAAAAATTAAATTGCACTAAATTGTACTAATAAACTAGCCACTGGAGGGTGCTAGAACTGCACAAATGGAAATCAACCTTTTTTAACAGATGTGTTCCTTTTAAATATTGTGAACATGACGACGACGATATTGTGGCAGTTTTAATATCACGATATTGCCCTTATCTTGACATCCCTACCACTGAGCCGCGCCACCACTGTTTTTCGTAATTTTTGATCACATTAATTGTATGAATTGTTCCCTAACTTTCCTCTGGGGTTAGGTTCCAAAAAATACCCGCAGTAAATGAAATCCGTAAAGTAGTTAGCTTTATGTTTTACATTTATTATAAAATGTTTTAAGGCTCTAAAAAAACCCCACCACACAGTGACACTTTTCTCATTGAGGCATTTACATTTTCTCACATTTCTCTCGTTTAAACATTCACAAAGTTCAAACCTTCATAAAATTTATAAAATGGGTACATTACTGTAAAAAAAAAACAACAACAACGAAAAAGAATGCAAAATTGCACTAAAAAAAATCTGCGAGACCGTGAAAAGTGAACCATGTTATAGAGAGGGCACACTGTACTTAGAATGCGCTGTGTCCCCTACCAGCGCCAAAAATTTCTCTACCTCCGCACCCGCAGCTTGCTCCCTATTCACAAAACTGAACTGCGAACATTGCCAAACGCTGCGAATGTTGAATTCACCAGATATGAGGTTGTCGCCCCTGTCATTTGGCAACGTATCTAAGACGTGTTTGCGATGAAAAGCGACATTTGAGACAATGCGTGAATTAACCTAAGATTTTAATCAAATTGAGCCACACAACACTTTAAAATTATTATTTTTTATTTATATCTACATGATGTAATTTGTGTATGTAATCACTCTTTGCTGTGACGCGTTTGCGTGCAAGCAACACGGCACTGTTAATTTTGGACTTAATTACTGTGTGCTATAAAAATGAGTATGGCGTTGTCAAGCATTGCCATAATTCAGATATCATGCCATCTCAGGTTTCATATTCTTTCTTTGTGAAAAAAAGGAGAAAAATTTATTTAATTGCAAAAGTGACTGTAGCGCGACAACCAACCACCGGCCCATGTATTACAGTGGCATGACTGGCAACCGTGAAAACAGATTGGCCCCAAAATTTAGTACATGTGTAGAGTAGACATATGTTAATCATAGATAAAAATATTATCACCAAACTCGCAATATTTTTTTATATTTGAGATGGCACTGAGAAGCACCGCCGCACATTCATGTAATAATAATAATAACGCATAACGCTTTCAAATATCATCCAAAATATTGCCGGTTTCGTTCAAATATTTCCAAGTCAAGTCATCTTATTTGTATAGTGCTTTCAAACAGCCTTACTACATACTATGATTATCACACGTCTGCACATGTACTCTATTTTGGGGGACAATCAGTCGTGTTTTTTGGACATAAAGTGACATAATGTTTTGCTACAGGCAAACGGGGTCGAGCCATCACAACGTGAATAATTAATAAAACACTGTGAGATTCGTTCTATTATTTTCAGACTATCGTTAGTACATGTATCCATAAATTTTAGTGTCAATCAATCACGCTTTTCATTCATAATGCCACCATAACGGACCGGTTATGCAAATACTTGACGACGCCCATAGGCATTTTTAGAGCACAATATGGACCAGCCCGTATCGTAGTATATTGGCGCCAAAGTGAATTTATGAATGGGACCTTGGAAAGAACTTTGCCGACACATTTATGACAAATTCCGATGAATTAGGACGGGTTTACGAGCAAATGTGCATATTGGCGAAACAATGGATTCGCGAGGAAATTTTGCGCCATATATAGGAAAAACCTCGGCGTTCGAACGTCTCGAAACTTGTAAAATCTGACTTCAACCAAAAAATCTGTGGAAAAAAAATACCTCGGCGTTTGACATCATTTTCGGAGTCCGAACATCCGAACATCCAAGCAAAGCTATACGTACCTTGAATGGACAGGCGAGTCAAGCCAAGCGATGCCGAATGCACACTTCACGGTCGTCGAGATGAGGCGCTGCTCATTTCGAGCCAGAGCGTGAACACTCCCAGAGGTGGTATGGAGGTGCTCCGACGTTGGCGAGTGCATTTCGATTTTTCCACAACAATTTTCTTCGCCATGGCCCAAAGAAAGACAACACTGCCAGTGGCAGCAAAGACAAATAGAAGGAACCACAGTAGAATTAAGCAAGAAGATAATCGTGCCGTTGTATCTACCGTTCTGTAAATAATGGTGAGAGGACTTTGGAATAATTTGGGAATGCCTTGTTACATACTGACACTTTTAGGTTGAGTAAAATCTGGTAAAAACAGGATTTTTTCCCCCCCTTGAGATTCTTTCATCTTACTTATTATAGCATTTTATTCTCCTCACTTTTTTGCAGTCAAACTACTCCCACATAATTACTTCCGATTTACACCGTTCAAATTTCAACTTGCTGAGAAAATCCATGCCTTTCAGGGTATATATCGTCTGACTCCACATTATTTACAGTATTCGCACAATTTAATGTTAAATATCAACTTTTCATCATTCATTTTATGGGGACTAACACTGAATTTTTTCCAAGTCCCACTTTCCACGCCCACTTCCATACATACAACAGATCATCATTACCGGCTTTCTGATACTGCTCAGTGGCGCAGTTGGGAGAGTGCGTCGTACAGTAAGCAGGAGGTCGCAGGTTCAAATCCCACTGCCGACTTTACATTGCACATGTGGCCGTGGTAATTATGAAAATGGATATTAAGTACAGTGTTCCCTAGTTTTCCGCTGGGGTTAGGTTCCAAAAAATACCCGGAATAAATGAAATCTGCGAAGTAGTTAGCTTTATGTTTTACAACTCTTATAAATGTTTTAAGGCTCTAAAATCCCCAACCGCACAATTTAGACACTTTTCTCATTGAGGCATTTACATGTTCTCACATTTCTCTCTTGTTCAAACATTGACAATGTTCAAACCTTCATAAATTTTATAAAATGGGTATATTACTGTAAAAAAATATGCAAAATTGCACTTAAAAAAAAAAATCCGCAATACAGCGAGACCGCGAAAAGTGAACCGCGTTAAGACTGTAGACCAACTGACTATCATACCAGGAAATGCATTACACGGACATGATTAAACACGTGTCTCAAATCAGCGCTAAGCATCAGATGACACTTTAAATTGCAAATACGCCGTCACTCTGATGTTCATTCATTCAGGTTAGCTCACGGGGTTTAGTACTCGAGCCAGGTGAATTGCAAAGACAGCCATACCAGTGGTGCTCTGGTTCAAACCCCGACTGGACCAATCTTTTTTTTTTATTTATTTATTTTTTCTTTCTTCCAATTTCAGTAGTCATAAAACAACAAGTTAACATCTATTGCGTTAAATGTCATTTGGCAAACTTTTTTTTCAAAATTAATCCATATTTTCATCTTTCACCGCTTGTACACTTGATTACTAAATACAATACCATACATTATCACACCACCTCCATGTCCGCAATAGTTGTGATAAGTGCATCTACCTTGTGTCACCCAGGCCAACCCATGTGTCGGTCAAATCAATGTCCGTGAAAATGCTTAAAACAACGGATTGGCCCGTGGCCGATCACGGTTTGATTCCTGCTTGGGAAATCTTTTAACACAACTTTGATTTCACATAGTAGTCATTGTATAATTCTTTAAAGTTGCTCTTTAGAATAATCTGACACAAAATATCTTCACAATCGTGTTTTTGTTTGACCATTTTATGACTGAGTTTTAAATGAGCAATTTGCAAACTTGAAAACGTTGAACACTTTGCATTTCCCTCCCAAACACGTGTCCATGTCGCCAACAAGTTAGGTCAGAGGTTTGAGCACTGGCTTAACACATTGCAAGATGTGGGTTCAAACCCCAGTTTGGGCAACTCTTTAGTACAAATACAATATTGAATACACATTGTCAGATTATTTCACATCCATTACTTTTCCATTACCATCACATTTATGCTAAGCGATATAAATTTAAACCAACTGACTATCATATCAGGAAATTAAATGGTAAATGCACGTGTCCCTATTCGGCTAGCATTCAGCATCAGATTACTGATCATTACTGACACCTATCTGCAGATACAGCCCACTGCATAACAGTGGTGGGTGGATCGATCCAAATTTCGATATTATTGATACATAGACAGTATCCGGTACCGGATCGATACTGGCACTATAATATCGATCTATTAGTTTAGTTTCAGTTTGGCTCAACTTTGTAGTAGATTGCATGAACACATACAGTATTGTACTCAAAAAATATTCTTTTGTTTGTTTGGTTTTATATTTGTTGTTGTACACTACAATTACATAAAATGTCACAATCATTTAACTACAAGTTACTACTTAATAATTACCAGTAATACTACTACTGTTTCTACGACTACTACTACTACTAGTATTATTACTAGTAATTAATAGGTAATTACTTTGTAATTTTCACAGTTTCTTTGTTTCCTTCATTAGCATTTAGCTATTAGCATTCAGCTTTCGGCATTCCCACGCAATTTCTCCAGAAATTGTTTAGTCTAGTTTGGAAAGGTTTTGCTTCAGATGACAGTATTTTTTTTCATATCGTTTGCATTGGGCCATAACCTCCTAAGTCACAATTTGGCAAATGTAATATTTTTTTCAAAAATGTTTACTTTTGGTCAGTCCACATGTATGGGTATAATTTTTAGGAATTATTGACCAATCTTAAAGGGATACTTTACTTATTTACACCATTATGGCAATAAAAAGTGAATATTTTGTCTATAATTATTTTGATACTTTCATTATTTTTCACGTACGATTAGTACCTTTAAAAATACATTTTGCAACTTGCTGTCGACTGAAAATGACATCACAAGGGCTCAGGTAACCAATCACAGCTCACCTGCTTTCTAGGTTTGGTCACGTGACATTCACAAGCTTAGCTGTAATTGGTCACCTGAGCCTTTGCGATGACATTTTCAGTCGACAGCAAGTTGCAAAATGTTTTTAAAGGTACTAATTGTACATGAAAAATAATGGAAATATCAAATTTATTATAGGCAAAATATTAATGTTTGACTGCCAAAAATGGCTAAATAAGTAAAGTATCTCTTTAAGTTTTGAAAATGACTTGTTCTCTTTGTTGATGCAATATGGTTGAAAAAAAAAAGCATGGAGCTTTGATTGTCTCCTGAAAAGTGACGATTTTGGAGGTACCAGGTTTTGGCCCGGGCGGCACGGTAGTCGAGTGGTTAGCACGTCCGCTTCCCAGTTCTGAGGTCTCCGGTTCAAGTCCAGGCTCGGACCTTCCTGGGTGGAGTTTGCATGTTCTCCCCGTGCCCGCGTGGGTCTTCTCCGGGTACTCCGGTCTCCTCCCACATTCCAAAGACATGCATGGCAGGTTAATTGGGCGCTCCGAATTGTCCCTAGGTGTGCGTGTGAGTGTGGATGGTTGTTTGTCTCTGTGTTCCCTGTGATTGGTTGGCAACCAGTCCAGGGTGTCCCCCGCCTACTGCCCAGAGCCAGCTGAGATAGGCGCCAGCAGCCCCCGCGACCCTTGTGAGGAATAAGCGGTCAAGAAAATGAATGGATGGATGGGTTTTGGCCCGACGCCAGCGAGATGCTAAATATATCTTCATAAATTTAGGAATGTTTTTCGCAGATTAATTTGTCTTTCTTTTTGGTTTTCCAGAAAACTTTTCTAACCCAGCGGCTCCCCAGTGACTCCCAGTCCCAGGCCTCTCAGAGATATGGGACCCATACCCTTCCACATTTCAACAGTCCCTGTTCTCCTTGTTGTGGTTCTACTCTCCAACCCTTCCACATCTTTCAGGCCACAGGTTGTTGAACGAGCATCAGGCCCTCTACCGCCCGAGCCCTCGACAAATATCACAGGATCTGAGAAGCGAACCTGTACAGGCAAAGTAGTGTGTAAACCTGGTATATTGTTGCCAGTGTGGTCTCCACTCAACCCTCCTCAAGGGGAGAGGGCAGGGAGAGCTGTCATCTATTTCCTCTGTCTCATGTACATTTTCCTGGGAGTGTCCATCATCGCGGACCGCTTTATGGCATCGATCGAAGTCATTACCTCTCAGGTATGGCTCACTTTTAAGAATCATCTTTTTTGTTGCTGTTCTTGAATTCACACTTAATGTACATTCACAAAATTGGTTCTTTTAATTCATCGCTGTAGTGTTAATTCAGGTATCCATAAAAACACTCCCTGATTTTAAACAAAGATTAGATGTAAGTCTTTCACACTAAGGGCCTTCCGATTCAAAAAATGGCCGATGCCAATATTTGTCAAAATACCAACTATCGGTGCCGATCGGCTGATAATCGGTCTATCCCTAGTAGGGATGTAACGATATCCAAACATCATGATAGTAGGGGTGTGCCAAAAAATTGATTCATAAAAGAATCGAGATTCTCATTTATTAATCGAATCGAATTGATATTAATATCCAAAAATCAATTTTATTTAAATTAGAAATGAAGAAGAAGGGGAAAAGGCAGTTGTAGCCCACATGCTGTTTTTGTGGAAAAAGGCACTTAAAATACAATATTAATAAATTTAAAAAAAAAAAAAAAAAAAAAGACACTTTAATGTCTCTATTTGTCATTTTGTCTTGCAAAGCAGACTGGAGTAGATCATGACAATGTTGTGCATATCTGTAAATTGAAGCAGAAATCATTTGTCAATCAAATTATTTTGAATCGAAAATCATTTGAATTGAGAATCGAAAATCGATTCTGAATCGAATTGTAGACCCAAAAATCGTAATCGAATCGAATCGAATCGTGAGACAGTCAAAGATTCCCAGCCCTACACGATACCATATTATCACGATATGAAGGTCACGATAAGATCATTATCACAATATTGTGCGGGGGTTGGCGATATTTAAAAAAGATCACAATAGTGTAAAAAAAAAAGAGCTCTTACTAAAAAAAGCACAATATTGTGCTTTTGTACATAACAGCAATGCATATAAACCACCTACAATCTCTAATAAGAATATTGAGGCACTTACTTGCTAATGCAAGCACACTTTGATCACTTCACAAGCAGGTTCCCCTTCACCTGACAATTAGCATAGATTTTAAACATCGAAGGCCAACACATCCCTAATGGAAATTAAATTGCACTAATAAACTTAAACTAGAGAGTGCTAGAACTGCACAAATGGAAATCAACCTGACTTTTTTAACAGATGTGGTCCTTTTAAATATTGTGAACATGACGACGACGATGATATTGTGGCAGTTTTAATATCACGATATCACGATATTGCCCTTATCGCGACATCCCTAGTCCCAAGTATTGTGATGTAGATGTCTTCATGTTTCCTTCATAAAGATTACAACTATGTGGGGCAATCCCTCTAAATCCTTATAGAAACCAATTTATTGAATAAATTATTATCATTATCATCTTATCTGTCATCAAAATATTTTAATAGCATCCCATTGACTGTGCGGCACAGCTATGTGGAGGGGCAGGGGTCACACATGATAGCCACACACAATCAGGTGCAACGCCGTCTCCAATTGCACACGTCACATGTACAGCCGACTATATCATCCGCAAGAGGATACAAGGGCATGAAGCCATGGTTTATTAATCTCCATCCCCAGAATACATTTAAGAGGCATCCATCATCAAGACCTTGATTCATACATTGATATAATATACACTGCGGCACATTGTTGTCATTCAGTCCTGATAAAATGTGTGTCTTCTAGTAATCATGGCCCATTATAGACACTCCGATGACAATTGATAATAATCACAAACATCTCTTTTGTAGGTGAAGGAGATAACCATTACCAAACCCAATGGAGAGATAACAGTAACCACAGTTCGAATCTGGAATGAGACCGTCTCCAACCTTACACTCATGGCTCTGGGCTCCTCTGCTCCTGAAATCTTGCTTTCTGTCATCGAGGTATATTTTTAAAAACACAGACAGCGGGGGAGACGAACAAACCTAATTAACACTAGATTTTCGGGAAGACAAAAGTGTAAGTCAACGTGGATCACTCCAAACGAAGGTTGTGGGAATGAAAATAGCATGCGGAGAGGGAATATCTCCAGTACAACTTTATGTAACGGCTCGACTGAGCCGGTGAAAAACAGATCCCAGAAATGCAGGCTCAGAGGAGGAAAACAATCTCGATTTATTTTGGGTAAACCGAAAAAGCAAATCTTGCTCGCAGGCAAGATAACGAGAATCACAAAAAGCACTTGCACACAGCAAGGAACCCGAAGGTAACACAAAACACTTGCAAAAGGCAAGGAGCACGAATGTAACACAAAACACTTGCAAACGGCAAGGAACGCGAATGTAACACAAAACACTTGCAAAAGGCAAGGATAGAATAGAGAACACAAAACACTTGCACCCGGCAAGGACTACACGAAATATGATGCGGAGACAATCAAAGACGGAATAAACAACAAAAGGCGACGCGGATACACACACGTGAATACAAAACTAACCGAGGACCAATACAGATACTATGACTTTACCAAACAGGAGTACGCGGAGAACACTTGGACACAATGGTGAGCAAATAATAATCCGACAGCCGGAGAGAGCAGCTCGGAGTCCTTTTAAAGCCCTGATTGCTTAACGCGTAGCAGGTGCGGCGCTGGGGAACGCCTCCCTCGTTAGTGGCACTGAAAGAGAGCAAGCACAACAGGGCTGAGAACCGAACCATGACAGTACCCCCCCCTTAACGGACGCCCTTTGGCGGACCACCTGGCTTATCTGGATGTGCTGCATGGAAGGTGTCGAGCAACGACGGGTCCAGGATCCAGGAGCGGGGAACCCACTGCCGCTCCTCAGGTCCGTAGCCCTCCCAGTCGACCAGGTACTGGAAGCCCCGGCCCCTGCGCCTTGAGTCCAAAATTTCTTTGACCGTGTAGACCGGATCCCCATCGACCACACGGGGAGGAGGCGGAGCTGGTGCAGGTGGATTCAGCGGGCTGGGAGTCTCTGGCTTGAGAAGGGAAACGTGGAACACTGGATGCACCTTGAGCGAGGGTGGAAGACGGAGCTTCACAGTCACTGGATTGATGACGGTAAGAATCTCGAAGGGTCCGATGTAGCGCGGACCCAATTTCTTCGAGCACCCTGCCAGGCGCATGTCCCGGGATGAGAGCCAGACCTTGTCCCCTGGCTGGTAAGCAGGTTCCGGTCGCCGCCGACGATCCGCAATCTCCTTGTTACGTGCCGCTGAGCGGGATAGTGCTGCTCGGGTCTCCCGCCATACCTTGTGGGCCCGCCGTAGGTGATGCTGAATGGTGGGTAGTTCAATGGGACCTTCTTGAGACGGAAACAGGGGTGGCTGATAGCCGTATGCCGCCTTAAAGGGTGAGTGTCCTGTCGCCGACGATGGCAGAGTGTTCGTGGCGTACTCGATCCAGGAGAGGTGCGAAGACCAGGATTCTGGGTTGTGCAGGCAAACACATCGCAGGGCCGCTTCGAGGTCCTGGTTGGCCCTCTCTGTCTGGCCGTTGGTTTGGGGATGATACCCAGAAGACAAACTGACTGTGGCGCCCAACAGCTTGCAGAACTTCCTCCAGACCTGGGAGACGAATTGAGGTCCGCGGTCGGACACCAAGTCCACCGGGATGGCGTGAAGTCTGAATACATGACGGATGAGGAGTTGTGCAGTTTCCCAGGATGACGGCAGTTTGGAGAGGGCAACAAAGTGAGACAGCTTCGAGAACCGGTCGACCACGGTCATAATTACCGTATTTCCCCATGACCGAGGAAGGCCGGTGATGAAGTCCAGGGAGATATGCGACCATGGCCGCGACGGAATGGGTAGCGGCCTTAATAATCCCATCGGCGGCTGGTGGGAGGATTTCCCGCACGCACAAGCGGTACATGCCTTGATGAATTCAGTAATGTCTTTCTTCATGTCTGGCCACCAGAATCGCTGGCCGATTAGAGCAAGAGTTCGGTTAATCCCTGGATGACAGGCAACTCGAGAGGTATGACCCCACCGTAGGACCTCAGCCCGCACTGGGTCAGGGACGAACAGTTTCTCGGCTGGGCACTACTCTGGAACAGCGATCCCCTCCTGTGCTTCCGTGACCTTCTTCTCGACCTCCCATCGGACCGCACCCACGAAGCAATGTGCAGGTAGGACCGGTTAAGTTCCGGCCTCAGGCGTGGCGACATCGTGTATCCGGGACAAAGCGTCTGGCTTCTGGTTCCGGGATCCCTGGCGGTAGTCCACGACAAAGTTGAACCGTGTGAACAGCAACGCCCAGCGTGCCTGTCGAGAGTTGAGTCTCTTGGCTGACCGAAGGTATGCCAGGTTCTTGTGGTCAGTCAAAACCTTAAAAGGTTCCTTTGCGCCCTCCAGCCAGTGTCGCCATTCTTGCAGCGCCAAGACAATCGCCAACAGTTCCCGGTTCCCGACGTCGTAGTTGGCCTCTGCGGGGCTCAGTTGCCGGGAAAAGAAGGCGCAGGGATGGAGCTTCCCGTCTTCTGGCGACCGCTGGGACAGGACCGCCCCCACTCCTGAATCCGACGCGTCAACCTCGACCACAAAGGACAAATCCGTATTAGCGTGGATGAGCACTGGCGGGTTTACAAACTGCTGCTTTAATTCAACAAATGCATTTTCGGAGCCAGGGGACCACCTAAAAGGTACTTTGCTCGACGTCAGTTTAGTAAGGGGGGCTGCCCGTAAGCTATAATCCTTAATAAAGCGACGATAGAAATTAGCGAACCCCAGAAATCGTTGTAGCTGTTTACGATTCTTGGGGGTCGGCCACTCGACCACGGCCTGAGTTTTAACCGGATCTGCCCGTAGTTGCCCTCCCTCAATGATGAAACCCAGGAATTGCACAGACTTAGCGTGGAACTCGCACTTCTCTGCCTTGACATATAGTCGGTTTTCTAAGAGACGCTGAAGGACCAGGCGGACATGTTGCCTATGCTCATGCACGTCGTGTGAGAAGATCAGGATATCGTCTAGGTAACAAAACAAAAAATGTTCAGCATGTCCCTGAGGACATCATTAATCAAACATTGGAACACTGCTGGGGCGTTAGTCAAACCAAAAGGCATTACACAATACTCAAAATGTCCGAGTGGGGTCTTAAAGGCGGTCTTCCATTCGTCCCCTTCCCGTATCCTCACCAGATGATAGGCGCTTCGCAGGTCCAGCTTAGTAAAAATTCTGGCCGACTGTAACGGGGCGAATGCAGAGTCTAAGAGGGGAAGAGGATATTTATTCTTCACAGTAATATCATTCAGACCGCGATAGTCGACGCAAGGACGGAGTGTCTTATCCTTCTTCTCGATGAAGAAGAAACCTGCCCCTATGGGAGATTTTGACGGGCGTATCTGACCAGTAGCTAGCGACTCGGTAATATACTCCCGTAAGGCGTCCTGTTCCGGCTGGGACACCTGATATAGGCGAGAACCCGGCAATGGCACATCGGGAATCAGCTCAATCGCACAATCATACGGCCTATGGGGCGGCAACGCTCGCGCGCGATCTTTGCTAAATACCTTACTTAAGTCATGGTATTCCTCGGGGACGTGGTCAAGGCATACCGGTTCTGGAGTTAAGCTAGCTGGTACCGATGTTGCCCCTCCTGCCGACTACAGACAATGGGCATGGCAGAAGGGACTCCAGTTCTCTAAGGCCGGCTTCTCCCAATCGATATCTGGATTATGCGTTTTTAGCCAGGGAAGGCCCAACACTAGGGGCGCAGAACGGGACGGCATAATAAAAAACCTCCTTCTCTCCACGTGATTACCCGAAAGTCTCAGGATGAGAGGACCGGTAGACTGTCGTACTTCCGCCAGCAGGCGCCCGTTGAGGTCGAAAACCTCCTTGACCTTCTCTAAGGTTTCCACCGGGCCTCCCAACGCTTCCACAACACACGGATCCACGAAACAATCATCCGCACCCGAATCGATAAGCGCAATTACCCTAAGACTCAACCCGTATCCTGACAGCTCCCCCGACAATTCTAGCCGCTTATTACTGAGAGTAGACCTCAACGATGGGCTTGGTTCGGTTTCCCCCCGGCTCATGCTTACCCTGATTTGTGTCCATTCCGGACCCCTGGGTCTCGTTGGCTCGGCCTCCCGGTCAAGTGGCCGGTCGCGTCCGGCGTGGAGGTCTAGCTGGACCCGAAGCCAGCCGGTGTCCAGGTTGACCGCAGTAGAGGCCGGCCAGCGAGCCACCGACGACGACGCTCCTCGGAGTGTAGGCGTCCACCTCCGATTTGCATGGGCTCCCCTTCGTTGGCTGGAGAGCCCGGAAGGGTGCGCGCTTCCGCGACGTCGATGAGAGAGAGTCCGGACATGTCGTTGTTGGCGATCGCTCCATGCCGCTCACCAGCACGCTCCCGGTACCGTTCCCGCAACCGGTTATCCAGACGAATGGTGAGTTCAATAAGATCCTCAAGAGAGCTAGTGTTGTCGCGGACTGCCAGTTCATCCTTAAGTCCAGTGTTCAGTCCCCGACGGAAGACACTACGCAACGCACAGTCATCAAAACCGCTCTCGGCGGCCAAAATACGAAATTCGATCGAGTAATCCGCGACCGATCTTTCCCCCTGTACTAAATCTAACAACCAACCTCCGGCCTCTTTCCCCTTGACTGGATGATCAAACACGCGTTGAAACTCAACAACAAAATTTGGGAAAGAAGACCGAAGGTCTGGTCGTGCGTTGCTCACCACCATCGCCCATGTAGCGGCTTGACCAGACAGGAGGCTCATAATGAACGCTACTTTGGACTGATCACGAGCGTACGTAAATGGTTGCTGGTCGAAAATGAGAGAACACTGGTGCAAAAACTGACCGCAACCTCCAGGCTGTCCATCGTAGCGTGACGGGTGGGGCAAAACGGGTTCCGGGAGCGCCGATGTGCCAGTGTCCGAACGCGAAAGTTCCGGGTTTGGCACTACGCGAGAACTGAGCTGCACGAGCCTAGCAAACATTTCCTCACAACGGTGAGCAAGCCTGCCCACTACCTCTTGGAGTCCGGCTAATAAAGTCTCGGTTTGCCCGACCCGTTGCCCCTGACTGGCCAACGCCCTTCCCACCTTCTCTGAGTCTGCGGGATCCATGGTCGGATTATTCTGTAACGGCTCGACTGAGCCGGTGAAAAACAGATCCCAGAAATGCAGGCTCAGAGGAGGAAAACAATCTCGATTTATTTTGGGTAAACCGAAAAAGCAAATCTTGCTCGCAGGCAAGATAACGAGAATCACAAAAAGCACTTGCACACAGCAAGGAACCCGAAGGTAACACAAAACACTTGCAAAAGGCAAGGAGCACGAATGTAACACAAAACACTTGCAAACGGCAAGGAACGCGAATGTAACACAAAACACTTGCAAAAGGCAAGGAACGCGAATGTAACAAAAAGCACTTGCAAAAGGCAAGGATAGAATAGAGAACACAAAACACTTGCACCCGGCAAGGACTACACGAAATATGATGCGGAGACAAAGACGGAATAAACAACAAAAGGCGACGCGGATACACACACGTGAATACAAAACTAACCGAGGACCAAAACAGATACTATGACTTTACCAAACAGGAGTACGCGGAGAACACTTGGACACAATGGTGAGCAAATAATAATCCGACAGCCGGAGAGAGCAGCTCGGAGTCCTTTTAAAGCCCTGATTGCTTACCGCGTAGCAGGTGCGGCGCTGGGGAACGCCTCCCTCGTTAGTGGCACTGAAAGAGAGCAAGCACAACAGGGCTGAGAACCGAACCATGACACTTTATTGCGTCATCTCGCTCTCAAGTCACAACAACACAACGGTCGCAATTACTCCCGCTTCCTTTCCATGTATCATTCCGCCAAATGAGCTCATTAACAATAGTTCCGTCCCCCCAAATTAGAAACAAATAGATCCCAACAAATACATATATCAATGTGAAAATAAATCCTCTTACACTAACATAGACAAATGGACGCTGCAATTAATTCTGTTCTCGCAGAATAACCGTTTCCTTGGTGAATGTTTAACAGTGAGAGGCGCTTCATGCATTTTTACCTGGTAAAGATGTTTGGGGTTTTTTTTCCCCAAAGTCGAGAATGAAGACGACATTTTTATCTGTTGCCGTGATTTGTCAAAACAAACGTGCACAAGATGCTGCATCGTCCAATCAGAAATATTGTACAAAATGTCCTACCTTTCCCGAGCAAATCACCGTGGAGCAGTCCCAGATTGACATTGTGGAGAACTCCCTTGAGTGAATCACAATTATAAATCTGGTTACTCTGCCTCGTTTGTTTAAAAAAAAAAATCCACATAAAACAGAGAAGTTGATTCCGGAATTCATTGCATGTTGGGCATCTTATTAGGTGTCAGTGTTTTAACAAAAATAAATGTCATTGATGACCACATTGTATCATGTTATTTGATAATGATTTTACAAAAACCTTAACTAGATAGAATTTAGTTATTAAATTAGGGATGCACGATAATATCGGTGGCCGATAATTATCGGCAATTATGGACCAATTTGGCGTCAAATAGATAAACCAGATAATAAAGAAATCCACCGATAATTATCGTCAATGATCAACCAATTTGAAATCATACAGATAAACCTGATAATAAAGAAATCCGCCAATAATAATAGACATGCCACATTGGTCCAGCTGTTGTTGTGGCTCAAGTTGTGTCCAACTCCTCAACACCTCCCCTCTCCTATGGTAGTGTCACATATTTGTGATGTCATAATGCACGCAACCTCATGTTCATAGAAGACTGTTTTTGTATCTTGTTATAAATAAAGCATTAAAAAAAAATAGAAGATGCATGACGGCGACATGGCAGTTGCCAGTGTGGCCTTTCTTTACTGTGTCTCCCCAAAATGTTACCCTCACAGTTTTCATTGCATTTTTTATACATGATTATTTTGTTTTGGGCGGCACGGTGAATGACTGGTTAGCACGTCCGCCTCCGAGTGCTAAGGACGCAAGATCGAGTCCAGGCTTCGGCCTTCCTGGGTGGAGTTTGAATGTTCTCCCCGTGCCTGCTTGGGTCTTCTCCGGGTACTCCGGTCTCCTCCCACATTCCAAAGACATGCATGGCAGGTTAATTGGGCTCTCTGAATTGTCCCTAGGTGTGATTGTGTGGTGACTTTGTGTGCCCTGCAGTTGGCTGGCAACCAGTTTTGGGTGTACCCCGCCTACTGCCAGAAACCGGTTGGGATAGGCTCCAGCACCTCCGCGATCCATGTGAGGAGTACATGGTTTAGAATATGAATGGATGGATGGATGTTTTATTTTGGCAAACGCAAAATGAGGTACTGGTTGTCTTTAAAGCAGGGATATCAATAAAATTCAGCATCATGGTGCTGTTTAATGTATTTAAATGTATTTGTATCATTTATCGGCTCATCGGTTATCGACATCCGCACGTTCTAAATTATTGGTTTGCCGTATTGGTTGAAAATAGCATTATCGTGCATCCCTCATACAAATAATAAGTCAACATAAATCACCACTGTAAACAACAACTTCGATCAAAATGAAGCAGTGATCCGAATTGTTTTGGCCTTAATTGATAAATACTGTTGCATAGTTTCCCCAGTTTTGTTTAAGATCATCATGTCACATTTATTATTATCCATCTTTTTTTTCCCAACTGACAGGTGTGCGGGCATAACTTTGACGCAGGGGAGCTAGGCCCTGGCACCATTGTTGGAAGTGCTGCCTTCAATATGTTTGTCATTATCGGCATATGTGTGTGGGTGATCCCTGATGGAGAGTCTCGGAAGATCAAACACCTGCGAGTGTTTTTTATTACATCTTTCTGGAGTATCTTTGCCTACATTTGGCTCTATCTCATACTAGCTGTCATATCGCCTGGGATTGTAGAGGTGCGTTTCTACACACTCTCTTTGTAATTGTGCAAATAATTAAAAAACTAACACTGTCTGTATTACAAGGTGTGGGAAGCCACAGTGACACTGCTTTACTTTCCGGTGTGTGTGTTACTGGCTTGGATCGCTGACCGTCGCTTGCTCTTCTACAAATACCTTCACAAACGATACCGTGCTGACAAAAGACATGGTATTGTGGTGGAAATGGAAGGTGACATTGTACCCAAAAGCCTTGATATCATGGAAGGAAAAAACTCAGATGGCATTTCGTGCCCTAGAAACTCCTCAAGTGTGACCGTGTCTGTACAAACACCAAGTGAGATGGAACAGAACCAAGATGAGGTAAGGAAGCAACAAGATGTTTTGGTCAAAGTACAGAAGGTTGCGATAGTTTTTTTTTTTTCTCAAAGACTATATTAGGCCCTATTTGCAGGGCTAGGTGCCCAATCCAGATATAAAGCCCGTGCCAGATATTTTTGGGGGGCTATCCTTTTAAATTTCATGTCACGCATCTGTTTACAGTCATTGAACTACATAGATGCATGACAACACTAAAATACCGCATTTTCACGACCATAAGGCACACTATACTAAAAGGCGCAGTCTCAGTTACATGTGCTATTTCTGTATTTAGCACACACATTAGGCGCACCACACTACTGGGCACAGGCGCGGTTAATCATATGCTAGCTCAAAACATATGGTAGCATGGTTGCATGCTAAAACATACGCTAGCTAGTCTTTTATTGTTGTCCTTTATTGAAGTATTTAACAATGTAAACAGTGAGTTTGGTTGTACTTGAAGTATTTAACAATGTACTCACGTTACTTTTGAGCAATCCTCATCCACAACTCCCTCAAAGTCCTCATCTTCTGTATCTTAAACTAACAGCTGGGCTGTTCTCCATCAAACATGCCAGGTTCCCTCTCGTCATTGTAGTATTGTCAGAGTCAGTCTCGTTACCGTGCAGCCCCTCAGAAATTATGCCGGCTTTTGCGAAAGCTCCAACATTAGTGCAAGCAGACACGTTTAGTCCAAGCATCAATTCACAAATTGTGGCGTAACTCCCGCTAAATCTAGCAGTTTCATAAAGTGAAAGCAGTCAGCACCAAAATGTCCAACTGTATCTTATATACAGGAAACTGGCCCTGGTTGAAGACCGGCAGGCATGAGAAAGACTCACGTCATCTTTCAGTTGAGTCTTTTGGGTTGTCAAGCCTCCCAGTCCTCAATCGGGGCCGGATTTCCTTTATATAAGCAATATGTCGGCACTGCTACGCTTGACTGTCCGCAGAAATGTTTTCGCACGGACAGTCAAGTGGAGCGCTTACCGAATTCGCACAACAACATTGACAGATTTTGGATCGTGGTGCACACAAAAGACGCACGTCACTATTAGGCGCACCGTCGCTTTTTGAGAAAATGTAAGACTTTGAAGTGCGCCTTATAGTCATGAAAATATGTTAAACATAAATAGCTAATGCAAATATAATATATATTTAGAAGGTTTGCAGCGCTTGTCAGCCGAATGTCATGAGTGTGGAGGTGATGCCAGGAGACAGGCTACTACACTCAGAGAGATTGATGACAAACACTATAGCATCGGTAGTCACCTTTAAGTGATCCCATTATTGTTTCCTGGATGTAATGATGATATATATTTCTTTAATTTTCTAAACATTCAGTCAGAATTTTCTGATGGCATCCACTATTTTTCCCTTGATTTATTATTAATTGAGTTTTTTGCTTTGCCACATCTTTTAGCATTCACATGCAATGTTGACAATTGCTTCAATAGCTGATCTAGTTCATTGAATGTCATTGTTGACCTTGATTAAACTATATAAATTATTTCCTTTAATTTATAGGTGGTTCGTATGTTAAAAGACCTAAGGGATAAACACCCAGAGAAAAACCTAGACCAGCTGATTGAAATGGCCAACTACTCCACTTTGGTTCAGCAGAAGAAGAGTCGAGCTTTTTACCGTATCCAGGCAACTCGCTTGTTGATAGGTGCTGGAAACCTACTAAGGAAACATGTTGCTGAACACTCACGCCGCGCAGGTCAGAGGGATGACAAACTCACATGCGCTCAAATTTGTTTTGAAAGTGCCCAGTATCTGTGCACAGAGAACTGTGGTACTTTGAGCCTCTGGGTGATCCTTGATGGGGGTGCAGCACAGAACACCTTTTATGTGGACTACTGTACAGAAAATGGTTCTGCCAATGCTGGGGCTGATTATGAATTTAATGAAGGAACCTTGATATTTAAGCCAGGAGAGATGCGGAAAGAGATCAAGGTGAGCAAAAAATAATGAAAGTTATTTAATATTATTCATGTAGTATTTAGTTCTATCCCACTGGAGGAACGGGCTGATATCAGATTTCATAATTATTGGTACAACGTAGTTTTTTTGTTTTTGTTTTGTTTTTTTGTATACAAAACAGGTCACAAAACGTTTCTGAATGCGAGATTAGATTAAAATGTGACAAAATGTGTATCTTTCTATGACTTTGTTTACATGCACTCAATATTTGGGTTAAGGTCAGAATTGTACGGAAGCGTAGAGTTGCCAATATGGAGTAAAAAATTTTGGCTGGCGAGTATGTTCTTACATACTCGCAAATATGTTCTAACATAGTCGCAAATATGCTCGAACATACTCGCAAATACGTTCGAATATACTGGCAAATACGTTCGAACATACTCCCAAATATGTTCGGACGTACTCACAAATTTGTTCGAACATACTCGCAAATATGTTCTAACATAGTCGCAAATATGCTCGAACATACTTGTGAGTATGTTTGAACATACTCGCCAGCCAAAAATGTTTACTCCACATTGGCAGCTCTACGCTTCCTTAGAATTCCGGTTTCTGAAACAATCGATGTAACACGTTTACATGCGTGGCAGACAGTTACTCCCATTTATATGCTCATTTGGCTCAACTGTAATATCCCGTTCAGACCTTGACGGGCGGACAATGTAATTACGTAAATAACGTAATTTCTGCTTTTAACTTACTTACTTATCTTCAACAAAAAGCATATTTATGTCATTCATCATGCTAAATAAAGCAGTTGGTTTCCTCCTCATTCCAGAAGTGTTGTTCTTTGCTGTGAGCGTCATGTTTGTTGACACCGGCTTGAGTATTTCCGGTGGGTTACACTCCAGGAGCACTGACTTATATACTTGTATAATATCCACAAACTGTGGCGTTTTCTCCGTAGAGACACAAAATAATATGAAAACGCCGCGGAGAAATCAATGAATTCAAGCGAGGCTCCTTTAGCGAATGGGACGGAGCTGCGCATACAAGTCGTTCCTACAAAGACCAAGATTCCTTGCGAATTAAACTTAGCGAAGAAGAAGAAGATGAAGAAGAAAATAGAGAGCATGTGCACAGCAAAAAACAATGCGTCGTTTAATCGAGGTATTCCGAATGTGTTTTTATGGGCAAGAATTCGGGTTTTGAAAGGGGTAACCAAAGGGGTCTTATTCGGGTTTTTAAAAACCTGAATAAGAGCATATTTGGGTTATTGCGCATACATGGCCTTACAAAACCCAAATATTGCCAATATTTGGGTTTTAAAAGGGTTATTGCCTGCATGTAAATATAGTCTATGATGTTGTTATATGTTGTAGACTCAATTGAGTTATCTGTAATTGGAACATGATTGTTTTGTTTACGTTTATGTTGCATATATCATATCATAAGAGTCGGCGGGATATATTCCGATCATTTATAATCACATTTGTAGATGAAATGAACAGAAGAAGGTTTTGGGTATGAATTTAAAAAAAGTCTTTCCTAGGTGAAGATTTTGGATGATGACATCTTTGAAGAGGATGAACATTTCTTTGTCCGACTTCAAAATCTGAGGTTAGAGGAGGGTGGTGATGAAGGGACAGGATGTTCACCCAACGGCAGACTAGTGGAGCCACTGGTTGCCACTGTCACTATCTTGGATGATGACCATGCTGGCATCTTCACCTTTGGTCAGGGGGTTTTGCGGGTGAGTGAGAGCACAGGCGCACTGATGGTGACAGTGGTGAGGAACTCAGGCTCCAGGGGTACCGTTTCTGTACCATATCACACAGAGGACGGCAGTGCCAAAGCTGGAGTGGATTACGAGCAGGCCAAGGGTGAGCTGGAATTTACCAATGAACAGACCAGGTGAGACAAAGACAGCAACTCAAGGCAATGGCTGAAACAATGTAGAGTGTGTGTAATTGGTCCCCCCCTTTTAATGTTGGAGATAGCTTTGGCTCGCTATCTAAGTTCCGGTTAATCCCAAATGTGTTGAATGGGGTTTAGGGTTAGGGTCCTTATGGGCGATTTACAGTATGTTCTTCCCGACCAAGGTCTACCACTACAGTTGTATTTAAAGTACCAGAGAACAAGACTGACACTTCAAGCGAGTTACAAGTCCTACACTTCGAGTTTGAAGTCCTTTCGAGTCTTTTTAACAATATCGCAATTATATTATTTCGGGTGACCATTTAAAGTAGGAGTCAGGGAATGCAGGGAGTGAACCCAGAGTGGTGCATCAGATTGCCGTGTTTGGAATGTATTACCAATGAGATTACAGTCTCATTAACTACACAGCAACAATAATTAGACGATAAACAACTGACATTACCGTTCTTTGAGCAACTTCAGATGTTGAACGAAGTTTGAAGATGTTGCCTCGCCGTCAGTGATTAAATTTTGACATACTGCAATTCTTTTTCTTTTTTTTTGTACCCAAACAAGTGGTGCAGTAGATCACAAAAGTCATGGATCGGAATGTTGAAAAACAGAAAACAAAAAATGAAATCAGATCAATAGAACTTAGTCTAAATTTATTTTTATAAAATACTTTTGCCCATTAATTAATTATTTTATATATATATATATATATATATATGTTCAAAATGGGCGGCACGGTAGTCGAGTGGTTAGCACGTCCGCTTCCCAGTTCTGAGGTCTCCGGTTCGAGTCCAGGCTCGGACCTTCCTGGGTGGAGTTTGCATGTTCTCCCCGTGCCCGCGTGGGTCTTCTCAGGGTACTCCGGTCTCCTCCCACATTCCAAAGACATGCATGGCAGGTTAATTGGGCGCTCCGAATTGTCCCTAGGTGTGCGTGTGAGTGTGGATGGTTGTTCGTCTCTGTGTGCCCTGCGATTGGTTGGCAACCAGTTCAGGGTGTCCCCCGCCTACTGCCCAGAGCCAGCTGAGATAGGCGCCAGCAGTCCCCGCGACCCTTGTGAGGATTAAGTGGTCAAGAAAATGGATGGATGGATGGATGTTCAAAATGTCTAACATGACCTTTAGGATTTAGGAATACAACTTTAAGTGCAATATAAGGCAAGCTCCATTATTTTATACATGGTCCATGTATAAAATAACAAGGTATCCTGCACTTGAAGTTTTGTTTCTAAAATCCAAATGGCCATATTAGACATTTTGAACGTTTTTTTTTTTTGGGTGCTGTTTTGTTTTTTAAAGCTAGTGTTCCATAAAATAATTATAAATGAAGGCAACGTTCTATTTATTTAGTTTTAATAATAAAAAATACATCTAAGTACAATCTAAGACACTATGTCAGGGATTGCGGTTACAGGAAGAGGACCCAAGTGCAGAAACTGAGGAAGACAGATAGTGTGTAAATAGTTTATTGGAGGGTTCTCCTATGGTCGGAGTAAAAGTGGAATCCCAGGGGGGAACAGCGTGGCAGGCGGTCCACAGGTGGAGGTTAGGCAGGCAGGTAGGTAGGTAGGCAGGCAGACAAGCTGGCAGGTGATTGAGTCCACAAAAAGCAGGAGCACAGGGTGACCTATAGGTAGAAGACAGGCAGACTAAGTACACGTATTCAAATTTTGCTAAAAGCAAGACAAACGGCCCAACCTGCAAGGCTTCTGCGGACCCACACACACACACACACACTTCAGGGTGCAGAGGCAGCAGCCCTGACAGGACCCCCCCTCCAACAGGCCCCACCAGGGGTCCGAGACAGGAGGCCGGGGTTGGCACGATGAAAGTCCCGGATCAACGACCTCGACAGGACCTGCCGGGCCGGGACCCAGCACCGTTCCTCCAGCCCATAAACCTCCCAGTCAACAAGGTACTGGAGGCCACGACCACGGCGACGCACATCCAGGAGCCGGGACACAGCGTGAGCAGGATGACCGCCGACCAGCAGAGGCGGAGGAGGGGGCAGAACAGGGGGGGACAGCGGACTCGAAAACACGGGCTTAACCTGGGAGACATGGAAGGTGGGGTGGACGCGCAGGCTGGCTGGGAGCTTGAGGCGCACGGCACATGGGTTCACTAGAGCCACAACCTCAAAAGGGCCAACAAAACGGGGGGACAACTTCCTAGACTCGACTCGGAGGGGCAGGTTCCTGGTGCTGAGCCATACCTTCTGTCCAACGGTGTAGGCAGGAGCAGGGATGTGGCGGCGGTTGGCTTGCACCTCGGAGCGGGCAGAGGACTGGAGCAATGCAGAGTGGGCTTGTTTCCAGACCTTGGAACACTGGCGAATATAGGATTGCACCGAAGGAACAGATATCTCTCTCTTGTGATGGAAACACGGGAGGCTGGTAGCCCAAAGAGCACTGGAAGGGGGACATACCCAGGGAAGAGCTTTGCAAGGAATTGTGGGCATACTCAACCCACACAAGCAGAGCACTCCACGAGGCGGGATGAGATTGGTTCATGCAGCGGAGTGCCACTTCAAGCTGCTGGTTAGTACGTTCACATTGTCCATTCGTCTGGGGGTGGAAACCAGACGAGAGAGAAACACCCATGTTGAGTGCTGAACAGAATGCTTTCCAAACCTGTGCGGTGAACTGAGGACCTCTATAGGAGACAATGTCTGAGGGAATGCCATGCAGGCGGAACACGTTTTGAACAAGTAATTCAGCCGTCTCCTTGGCAGACGGAAGCTTGGGAAGTGCCAGGAAGTGTGCTGCCTTCGAAAATCTATCGACCACAGTGAGAACGACAGTGTTACCCTTAGAAGGCGGAAGTCTAGTAACAAAATCCAGGGCTATGTGTGACCATGGGCGCTTAGGGATGGGAAGTGGGCGAAGCAACCCGGAGGGGTCTGGAGGACGTCTTGTTCTAGGCACAGACAGTGCAGGCCGATACAAACGACCGTGTGTCTTCCTCCATAGTGGGCCACCAGAAACGCTGACGCAGGAAGGTTAATGTCCTACGTACTCCTGGATGACAGGCAAGTTGTGAGGAATGGCCCCATTGTAGGACCCGTGGGCGGAGAGCATCTGGAACAAACAAAGTGTTAGGGGGACAACCACTAGGCACTGATTTGTCACCCTGGGCGTCTTTCACTGCTTCCTCAATCTCCAGTGTAAGGGATGCAACAAAACAAGTGGGTGGCAAGATAGGCTCAGAACTGGGTTTGGCTTCTTCGGCAACAAACTAGCGGGACAGAGCATCTGGCTTGCCATTTTTCGAGCCCGGGCGATAGGAGAGTGTGAATGGGAAGCGATCAAAAAACTGCCCACCTGGCCTGACGGGAACCTAGCCTCTTGGCTGAACGGATATACTATAGGTTTTTATGGTCAGTCCACACTACGAAGGGGTGTTCGGCTCCTTCAAGGAAGTGTCGCCATTCCTCCAATGCCATCTTGACGGCTAGAAGTTCTGTCCCCAACGCTGTAGTTTCTCTCTGCTGGAGACAGCCTGCGTGAAAAAAAAAAAAAAAAAAAAGCACAGGGGTGGACCTTACCGTCCTCTCGGGATCGTTGGGACAGCACTCCTACTTACTACCTCCGAAGCGTCCACCTCAACAATGAATTGCCTACTTGGATCACGATGGATGAGAACAGGAGCAGTAGAAAACAGTTTCTTTAATCTACCAATTCCGCTTCCCCTGACCAGCGGAAGGGTACGGATGTTGACGTGAGCGTGGTAAGGGGTGTCGCTACCCGACTGTAGTCCCGGATGAATCTGCGATAGAAGTTGGCAAATCCAAGGAACCGTTGTAGTTCCTTCCGTGTGGACGGCCTAGGCCAATCTTTGACTGCAGTGACTTTGGCTGGGTCCATCTGGAGCTGCCCTTCAGTGATGACATAGCCCAAAAAGGTGGTCTTGGGTGCATGGAATTCACATTTTTCTGCCTTCACATAGAGTTTGTTTTCTAGTAGCCTTTGGAGGACTTGGCGTACATGTCCATGTTCTGAGCGGGAGCCAGAGAAGATCAAGATGTCATCCAGGTAAACAAAGACGAATTTGCCAATCATGTCACGCAAGACATCATTCACCAGGGCCTGGAAGACAGCAAGGGCGTTAGTTAAACCGAAGGGCATAACAAGGTATTCATAGTGGCCTCTATGGGTGTTGAACACAGTCTCATCTCCCCCCGGATGCGGACCAGATGGTAGGCTTGGCGTAGGTCCAGCTTTGTGAAGAGCCTAGCTCCGTGAAGAGGGGAAAAAGCAGAGTCAATTAGCGGTAAGGGATACCTGTTCTTGACAGTGATATTGTTTAAACCACGATAGTCCACACATGGTCGAAGCGTCCTGTCTTTTTTTAGCAACAAAAAAGAAGCCCCTACAGGTGACGAGGAGGAACGGATGATGCCTGCTGCAAGGGATTCGCTGATGTAGGTTTCCATGACCTCCCGTTCAGGCCGTGAGATATTATAAAGCCGACCGCTAGGGAGTGTTGCACCTGGCAGGAGATCTATGGTACAGTCATAGGGTCTATGTGGTGGCAGGGAAGTGGCGTGGTGTTTGCTGAATACTTGATCAAGATCATGGTAGGTCATGGGGACATTAGACAGATCAGGTTTCTCTGGTTGGGTGTGACCACTAGGGGGTCTTGCAGCAGACAATAAACAGTTCTTGTAGCAGAAATTGCTCCATGAGGTGATCCTGGGCCCTGCCCAGTCAATGACGGGGTTGTGAAGCCTTAACCAAGGCATGCCCAACACAATTTGAACCTGAAGGTGTTCAAAAACATGTAGACAGGTTATTCCAAATGAGGGTAGCAGAGACTTTAAAACGGGTTGAAGAGGGGATTGATTCATGACTCACCGACATACTCTTCCCTTCTGGCGAGTCAGTTCTTTTATCCGGCACCACTGGACAAGTAGCAATATGGTGGCCGGCATTTCCACAGTACAGACAGAGGTTAAACATTTTCCTTCGCATCTTCTCTGCATCAGAGAGACCGGCACGTCCATGTTGCATGGGCTCACAGTCGCTATCCGATGGTGGGGTTTGTGATCCCGTATGAGGCCCAGTCGACAATTTTGTGTTTAGTAGTGAGGTGGACGCACGAGTAGGCGGGGCCAGGGGTTTTGACCGACGCTCTCTCCGACGCTCGCGACAGTTGTTTGATAGCGAGGTTAATTAACTGGTCTAGGCTGTTGGGTTCATCCCTGGAAGCTAGTTCGTCTTTAATAGATTCATTTAGTGCGCCCTGGAAGATCTCCTGGACCGCTTCCTTATTGAAACGGCTTTCCACGGCAAGTGTTCTGAACTTTACAGAAAACTCCGCCACACTGCGATTGCCCTGTCGTAGAGACATTAAACGCTTCGCAGCCTCTCTCCCATGGACAGGGTGGTCAAAGATTTTCTTCATTTCCTCCGTGAAAGCAGAAAAAGCCATGCAAACAGGTGACCTCCGGTCCCATTCTGCAGTGGCCCATGACAGCGCTGGGCCTCGGAGGCATCCAATGAGGTAGGCAATTTTAGCCTGTTCGGTAACGTATGTCTGGGGCTGTTGTTCAAACACTAGCGAGCACTGTACTAAAAAATTGCGGCATGCCCCAAGATCGCCATCGTAAGGGGCAGGCGCTGGCACAAACGGTTCCCTTGAAACTTGGGCGGGGGGCGCAGTGGCACACATTTGCTGAGTGTGACTTTGAAGCGCAGCAAATTGGTTTTGGAGGGTGGTGAGAGTTTGGGAAAAGTCACGTACCTTTGCCATCATCAGGGTTAATGCCTGGTCATGCTGTTCCAGTAGTTCGCTGTGTGCAGCAAGAGCTTGGCGGATGGGGTCAGTCTCCGCTGGGTCCATGTTGGCCAGATTGTACTGTCAGAGATTGCGGTTACGGGAAGAGGACCCAAGTGCAGAAACTGAGGAAGACAGATAGTGTGTAAATAGTTTATTGGAGGGTTCTCCTATGGCCGGAGTAAAAGTGGAATCCCAGGGGGGAACAGCGTGGCGGGCGGTCCACAGGTGGAGGTTAGGCAGGCAGGCAGGCAGGTCGGTAGGTAGGTAGGCAGGCAGACAGGCAGACAGGCAAACAAGCTGGCAGGCAATTGAGTCCACAAAAAGCAGGAGCACAGGGTGACCTATAGGTAGAAGACAGGCAGACTAAGTACACGTATTCAAATTTTGCTAAAAGCAAGACAAACGGCTAGATAACTATTACTCTACTTGAAGCGTTGACAATCTGGCAGGTGGTTGGTGTCTCAGAGCGTCTTAAGTAGCAGCAGCCACAATTAGGGAGATGGAACTCAGCTGCTGACACTCCAACATGCCCAACCTTCAAGGCTTCTGCGGACCCACACACACACGCACACGCACCTCAGGGTGCAGAGGCAGCAGCCCTAACACACAATCCCTTCATTTAAACCGGGAGACTGGATTACAAAGTAGCCTAGGTCCACAATATTGAAAACAATACGAAAAGCAAGCGAGCCAAGCAACATCTGTCATACTGTTGCCAGCACCCGATGCTAACGCTAACAGCTAGCTACTAGCCATGAACACCGGAGACTTGTACTGTATCATTCAATGACGGCGTAATTAACTTGCAATTCTTCGCGTCCTAAGTTAGCTATTTAATATACTTTCGGTGGCATTATGATAATGGTGGTAGAAAATCCACACAAGTCTCAAGTCATAGTTGTTAAAGTCCAAGTCGAGTTGCAAGTCTTTTAACATTTTGTCAAGTCGAGTCTAAAGTCGTCAAATTCATGACCCTATTAATCACTTAGTTGTTTTTTTTTAATCAACATTTTTTGTCCGCCAGATTTAAAGAGCACCTGTTATGTGTTAATTTTTTTACATTTAATGTTTTGAGGACGTCTTCAACATTTTTTCCTCTTTTTCTAATCAGTCAAATCACTTGCATAATTTAAAATGGAGGGAAAATACCTCAGTATTTTGATTACTCAACTCAACTCAAACAACTATTTTGAATGTCAACATACATATTAAATGTTTTTCTTTAATGCATGGAGTTATTTTTTTTTTTTGCTCAAACACAACATGTGCGACCTTTAAATTTGCAAGTTATGTAAATTGCTTTTGCATGTGTAGACTAATTAGTACCATTCCAGGAGGATGCAGTTATGTAACCAGGCTAATCATTGAAATATGTCTGCGACTGTGTCAGTGACTGGAGTTAGTTAGCCTAACTGTTTGTTTGTTTGTTTGTTTGTTTGTTTGTTTGTTTGTTTGTTTGTTTGTTTGTTTGTTTGTTTGTTTGTTTATTCTGCTGGCAAGATGATGCAGTATTATTTTTTCATCTTCAAGTAGCTTTCCAACCATGTAAGATATAATTATGGTCCGTTGTGGAATGGGGATGTATATTTTGATCATGTCTGGAAGTGAGTGGAATGTAGAAATTTAAATGTTTTACTTACTGATACTGTACAAGCATTTATGTTCAACTTGATTTCTCATTCATATTTTGTGGATCTAATATACTGTAATTGTGTTTTTTGTGTATCTTGCATGCCTCCAGCCACACCTTGAAAGTTCACATTATAAACGTTGAGGAGTATGAAAAACAGGAAAACTTCTTTATTGTGCTCAAAGAGCCTAAATGGCTAAAGCGAGGGCTCTCTGGTAAGTAAACCAGATGAGATCTTATGAGATTTCATATTTTGATTGACAGTATTATCACAATACAGTATATAAAGTTTCACATACCAAAAGCATTGTAACATATCTTAAACAATAAAATATTCATTATATCAGGAACCCTCTGTACTTTTTGACAATAGATATTGTAAACAGTTGTTGTTTTTTTCTTTCATGAATGCCAGACCACATGCGAATATTTGTTAGATGATAGTTATACGGTACATAAACAAGAAAATTAAATCCAAAGTGCTTATTTTCCATCAGGCCACGTACACCAGTGGTGTCAAACGTACGGCCCGTGGGCCATATCAGGCCCTGCAAAGGGGTTTAATCCGGCCCTCGATATGATCTTGTAAAGTTAAAAAAAAAAAAAAAAAAAAAGTAATGTCGGACCCGTTAAAAAAAAATCTAAAATCTAAAAATCTAATCTAAAAAATCTAAATAGGGAATTTCATAAGCAAACATCAGATGAGCAATGCTACTTGTACACGGAATTGACCTGGATGTCATTATTTTACACACAACCTAAAGTTATGGTTTGTTGAAAAAAAAATAAAAACAGACCAACCTAAATCAAACCTAAACGTGCTGAAAACAACACACATTCGGCTACTGGTATCAAACACATTTGACGTATAAACGTCCGATAACTTCATTAACTGCGCTACACAGTGAATTCTAGGAACACTATTTGTATATAAAGACAACACACCCGGAACTCATACGGGCAAAGTGTTTCTGCATTCCATTTGCATTTGTGTTGTTATTTTTTTGGGACAATATACAGTATTTACAGTTAAGCCCTGCTACTTAGATCTGACCTGCAAATAGCAAAAATCTGTATAACTGACACTATTTGTTTCAAGTTACTGCATATACCATGATTTTAACGGTCCGGCCCACTTGGTAATAGGGATGTAATGATATCCAAACATCACGATACGCTATTATCACGATATGAAGGCCACGATACGATAATTATCACGATATTGTGGGGGGTTGGCGATATTTAAAAAAGGTCACAGTATTGGAAAAAAAAGAAAAAGAAAGCGCATTAGTGTGCTTTTGTACATAACAGCAATGCATATAAACCACCTACAATCTCTAATAACAATATTGAGGCACTTAGTTGCTAATGCACGCACACATTGATCACTTCGCAAGCAAATTAGGTTCCCCTTCATCTGACAATTAGAATATATTTTAAACATAGAAAGTCAAAACATCTCTCATGAAAATTAAATTGCACTAATAAACTAGCCACTAGAGGGTGCTAGAACCGCACAAATGGAAATCAACCCGACGTTTTTAACAAATGTGTTCCTTTTAAATATTGTGAACATGACGACGACGATATTGTGGCAGTTTTAATATCACGATATCACGATATTGCCCTTAATGTGACATCCCTACTTGGTAATATATTTTCCTGCATGTGGCCCCTTAGCTAATATGAGTTTGACACCCTTGATGTACACAAACACTTTACTATAATTTGTGCAATTAATGGAATATTTTTTAACTGACGGTATTTATAAAACTCTTAACTCTTTCATTCAATTAGCTTGATACAAAAAGATCAATTTAGCGTCTGTCCGTATATTTAGCAACTATTTAACAAACAAACAAAAAAATCAACTGACAACTCTAGCAAATCTAACTATTACCTCAATTACATCAATACAAACTTGTAAAATTCTCTTTGTATATATTTTTGGATATAGCGCTTTCTTTTGGATCTCATTAGATTATGGAAGTGGTCATTGGTCAGGTTACCTTTTTTTGGTGCAGTCCATCCACTTTAGATTTTTATGCTTTATGGAATATGATTGCTTGATTGATTTAAAAATGTGTTTGTTGTCAGATTAACATTGGAATTGAAATATGTTGATTTAATCATCTGTGTTTTTACAGCATTACTGCTGAATCAGGGTAAGACACATAAGTTTGTCGGTTGGGTTGAAGTGTGCAGTTTTAAGTAGTGTCGTTCCGATACCGTTTTCTGGCCCCCGATACCGATTCCGATACCCAGCTTTGCAGTATCGGCCGATGCCGATACCTAAGGTTTTTTTTTTTCTCAACATGAAAAAGCTGTTCTGCCATTGGTTCAGAGCATTCAAGGGCCAATAGTATTTCTGAGATCGGCATGCAGTGAACATGTCACTCATCAGTGAATGTCATGCACAAGCAAGACACAAGATGCTGCAATCAAAATCCTATATTAGTGTCGGAAATAATGGTATCAGCACGTTACTTCTTAGTACTCACCGATACCCATACCACTGTTTTAATGCAGTATCGGGGCCTCTGCCAATACCGGTATCGGTATCGGAACAACACTAGTTTTAAGCATTCCAAACACGAGTTTGTATAGAAATACTGTAGACATAAATGGATGCTGTGAAAATCCAAAGGCCTCATATTTCATTTTACAGAACACTTAGTATATTGGCTGCTCTCTATTGAACTGTGCTCATTACAGTTTAAGAGAGCAGCCAAACAATCACTTTTGTTAGTCCCCACGAAGTGGCAGGACAACATACATTATGGTTCAATCTGGTTCCATACACATCCATAGATGTTTCTGATTATATATTTGACACCATTTGGCTATAGAAGCTGAGGTCAAATGTCTAAGCCAGTGAATCCGAACCACTGTGCCAGGGCACATTAATGTGCCACATTAGCACCACGTTTGACTTTTAGTATGATTTTCTTTTTCTGAAATGCTTTGGGTGGTCGAGCATTTCTACCACACAGTTCACTTGAGGTAATTTTTTTTCTGTTTTGTTGTTGTTTTCAGATTTTTTGCATTTGTCGATAATAACTCGCACCATGCTGAAGTGTTGAGATTTAGGAATGGATTCGTAACTTTTTCCAAACAAACAGATGGTCTATTCATGTATTTATTTCTGTATTTATTTATTTATTTATTTATTTCTGTATTTAGTTATTTATTTATTTTTACCTGTTCTTGATTTTCTTTGGCTGTTTGGATTGACCTGTTGGCCCACTTCATTTTGTTAGACAGGTTCTATTTACTGGCAATTATAGTAAACTCATGATATAACAAAATGCGTTTTCACACAAGGACAGGTAGCTTTAAATACTTTATTCTGTGAATAAATAAAATCAGCATTTAAAAACAGAATTTTGGTTTTTGGCTTATCTTTGTGTGATATTTATGTGTTTGATAATCGTTAAAGTTGAGAACCTGCGCAAAAAAGTAGGAATCTGAGAAACAGCAAATTTTTATGGCTCTGTATTTCGTGATGGGCGTAATAGGCACTGCTGCAGTAAATGAAGGAAATTCTGCTTTATTTTCAACAGATCACCCCACCCCTGAAGAGGAAGAGGCTAGGAGAATCTCTGAAATGGGCAAACCCATTCTTGGAGAGCACAGCAGGCTAGAGATTATCATAGAAGAGTCCTGTGAGTTTAAGGTGTGTGGGTGGCCGAATACCTAGAATAATCCACCCTGCATTACTTGTACTGTTGTACATAATACATGATGATGATAGTAGAATTGATGACCAAATTAATGATCATGTAGCGATAATTGGGGTCGTCAGTGACAAATTAATAATTTGGACGGTAAGGCAGGTCGTGGAAGGGGCTGGGTGGCCGTCAGGGAAAAGAGCAGGAACAAAAGGTCCCCAGGGAAAGAGAGTCTGCAGGAAAAGAGAGAGAGGTCCTTGCGCGCTGGGCTTTTAAGCTCACGGAACAAGTGGCCATGAGCTACGCCCCTTCCGTACGCCAGAGGAAAGCTTGGTTGCCAAGGCAACTTTTTAGGAGTATAATAGCGTTTGAAATTTAGGCAAAATTGACAAGCCAGTGCTTCACAAATAACACATATCATTCTGGGTGTGTTTCAAACAATAATGCTATTATCGAGTTATTTAATTGGCTAAGCTTCTTCCATTTAGCTAGATTAAATAGCACTCGAATTTACATTCATCCTGTCTTTTGAGTCACACATAAGCGTTACATTTGTACTCAAAGAAAACATGACATGATTCATTTGTGTAATTCTGGTACGCAAAAAGTTCCTTTTTGTCCAGAATTAGGTGGAATTTAGATTGATTATAAGCGGCAGAATTCCTGAGGGTAATTCCGATTGTGACCGCCTGGGGTCACTCTTGTTGCGTGTGAATTTCCAAGGAATGACTGGAACAAATGTGCTCCACACCTGCTGTGTGTAGCACCAGGGAAGCTAGCTGGGCCAGGCTTTTAGGCCCAGAAACGTCTCTATGTCTAGTCTGGGTGTCTTGAACCCAGCATGAATGTTGATATAAGCCTCCTGCCAGATGTTGAGGTGTAAAACAACGGGGTAGGGAGTCCTTTGGGATAAAAGGACTCATAATCCAATTGTCTCGGCTGGTCGGCAGGAGGTTAGATTCACGAAAAAGGAAAGGAGTAGGCATCCCAAAGGTAGAATTACAAAAAAAAAGTGGCTGGGATGAGGGCAATAATTGTTACAATCATAAATGTGTTGAAGAATTTTAGAACAGGCCTAGAGTCAGTTGTCCATAAATCAGCTGCTCATACCATGACCCTGAATAGGATAAGCGCTATAGTAAATGACTTAATTTTGCAAAACTGTACAAAATCAGGTGCAAATCACTCAATCAGGGTGAATTCACAATTTAAAAACTTTGGTACAGTTCCAGTCAATAGCACAGCTAAATAATAAATGTGCAAAATATGTTAGTTTAGTTGGACATGTTTTTTTTTTTTTTGTTTGTTTGTTTGTTTGTTTGTTTGTTTGTTTGTTTAATACAACTGAATGGTTGTTTATATAGTACATCCCAGTGTGTAATCACAGAGAATTGAGTTGCCTGCTGTCAATTTTTATCAGACAAAAGTACACTACCCTGCAACAAAGGTGGGATACAATATGGTATCAACCAGTTATTCATTTGAAAGTCTATTTCATAAAAGCAAGTTGATATGATTTGATTCACTAACAACCTGGCATTTTTCCCACATCAGACTCCCAATGGCATGATTGACCAGGTACAGTTTTAGTAGTGTGCTGTTTTGATAGAACATTTTTCATTTCAGTTTCTCATCACACACCTGTGGATATACAGACATTTCTGCATATTCAGAAATGCCTTGCTTATTAATGCATGACATATATCTGAAGATGCACAAGACTCTAACCCAGGGGTGACAGGAACAGAATATACTCTATACAGGTCATTTCATATTTGTCTGTGTATACTGTATAGGTACACTTTACAGTACAAGTTACATTAGTATTGTGGCTAATTAGCTAACGAGCTAACAAGCCAGGTCTCAACTTAGTCGTGGCAGTTGTGTTTGTGACAACCGCCTTATTCATAGTGGCTTGATGAAAGAGGGCTGATAGTGACCCACCAATTAAATCAAAACCCACCTGGTCAAAACCTTGTTACATGGGTCAGATTAAAGGTGTACGGTATTCAAGGATCATCTCAAAAAGAAGAAGCCAAACGTCCGCTTTTGACTTTTTTAAAAATGTGCATGCGGAAGACCATCCTACCAGCTTTCCTGCTGGTCCAGGGGGAAACACCTATCAAATGTCGGGAAAGTATGAACTCAAATTCATCATCATCTTCATCAGTCTCTGCAGCCGGCCTCACTTCATAGATGGATATCCTCTTGCGGCTCTCAGCCATTTTCAAAGTATATGGTGAGATTGGTGGCGCTACAACAATTATTGGTTGAATACGAAGCATAGTGGCTACATGCTACAAACACTGGAAGTGCGCATGTACTTCTTGGAATGAGCACCCACAGCGTCATTACGGCAGATTGATTCACGGGATCGAGAACCAATTGTTAAGATGATCCACCCAGAAGACGCAGCACCAAAAGATCCTTGAATACCCCTTTAAAGATCTTAGCGGGCCGGTCTTGGGACGTGGGTCTTAAGTTTGACACCCCTAAGTCTTTTACATTGTCTCTGTGTCAAGCATGTTCCGTTTTTCTTCAGCCAGAAACATTTAGAGACGTAGTACAATGTCTACCATACAAATGTGACATAATGGTGGGGCAGCTAATCCCAAACACTCCTTTGGATAGGGTTAGTAGCATTGGCCAAAATACATTATGCATGATGTTTGGCTCAGCTGTGTTGCATAATCTCTGTGTAAAGCGGTGGGTATTTTTACACTCTAATATCTATCTTAATTTATGTCGCAGTAAATTTTTATTGATACTTGCAGAATTATCTTTTTTTGTTTCATTTTGGAAAAAAAATAGATTTCTTCAGAAAATAAAGAAAGAAGAAGAAAGAAAAAAATGTTTGTAATAACTAACAACCATGATCTTCAACCTAAACTGACCTATTTTGTCTGACAGAATACTGTGGATAAACTCCTTAAGGATACAAACCTGGCAGCTGTGATTGGTTCACGATCATGGAGGGAACAGTTCATTGAAGCTGTCACAGTCAGTGCAGGTAAGTGGCTATCATTTAAAAGTGTCTAAATGATAACCATCCTTCCATCTGTTCTCTTCCGCTTAACTGGGGTCATGTTGTGGGGGCAGGATCTTAAGCAGGGAAACTCAGATTTCCCACTCCCCAGCCACTTTGTCCATCCCTTTCGGAGGGCTTGGCTGACTGGAAATGAATCCAGCTTCCTGCGTTGAGCTGCTACTCCCCCGCAATACAGACCAAACACTGACACTGGTCGTACAGAGACCGAACAACCCATATCAAAACATCCCCAAAAGAACTCCCTGAGGGACATGGTCAAATGCCTTCTCCAAGACTAGAAACACAGGTAGGCTGGTTGGACGAACTCCAATGTACGCTCAAGGACGCTGGCGGTGTAGAGCTGGTCCACTGTTCCACGGCTAAGACAAAAACCACACTGCTCCTCCTGAATCTGAGATTCAGCTTCCTGATGGACCCTCCTTTCCAAAACCCCTGAATAGACCTTACCAGGGAGGTTGAGGGGTGTCCCTCTGTAGTTGGAACACACCCTGCCGTTCCCCTTCCAAAAATGGGAAGCACCCACAACCCCAGTCTCTCAATCTAGAGGCACCGTCTCCAATATCCACACGATGCTGCAGATGCATATCAACTGTCAAGGATGTGCGTGGTTGAGGACCCAAATGCAGGGAAGCAGAGCGAGGAGGCAGAGGTGAGGTTTAAAAAAAAAGAAGGTATTTTTCTTTAAATAAATGGGAAATGGGTAAACACAGAGGAACTGGCAGGAAACAAGAAAACAAGTCCATAATCAAAACCAATTACCTAAGTAAAATGCTAGACAAGGTGACAGCAGGACGTGGGGCCACGACAAAACATGACACAAGCACACACAATTGACCAACACGGACAGATAGAAAACAAGGGACTTAGTCCCGTCCAGAGGAAAGCCCGTTTCAATGAATCCGCACAAGTTTCTTACCGTTTTGGCAGTTCGTCCACACAGCGGCGCGGTTTCGCAGCTTGAAACCGATCACTTTTGAAACCGGGCTCCAGAGTGGAAATGTATGTTCCAATGTAGACACCATATGCGGGATACTCCTCCAGTGATGTAATTCTCGCGTGACTGCGCACGAACTGGTAGTCTATGAACAACAATGGTGAATAGCCGTGTCATCGTCGTTTTTTGGAACCTCCTTGCGTGTTTGTGCTTTTACAGCAAAATGTTTTGCATGATGTTGTTGTACTAGAATCACCTGGCATTGTCACCTCTTCTGTACTCGTCTCACTGATCTGTATATATTACTGGATAGCCGATAGCCCATACACACCCGTGCGAGCCGATGAAGCGGCAGGGCAGCCATCTTACTCCTTCCATCACGCGAGCAGACTACTGTTTAAACTACTTTGTGCACCCCGTTTCTTTTAGCGCTCAGTTGCTAGACCCCTGTTGTTTCTATATATAAATAAATACATTTTCAAAGAAATTACCAGTATTGGAAAAAGACCTGAAAAAGTTAGAAAAGTGTAATCCAGTGGTCCCCAACCACCTACTGGGCCACTTTGGACCGGGCAGCGGCAGGTCGTACAGTTGAAAGAATAAAAAAAAACTTACTGTACTTGTGGTTAATTGATTAGCCGAGGCTTAAAAATAATTTATTTTGAAAAGTGACAGGATTCTCTCTGTTTATGATGGACTCTTGACGCATGTCAAGATGCTTTTTGGCCTGTGGCACTCCGGAGGCAGCTGACAGGTACCGGCTGGCCAAGCGGAATGTGGCTTCGCTGGTCGCTGAGGTAAAAACTCAGACATGGGAGGAGTTTGGTGAGGCCATGGAAAACGACTTCTGGACATCTTCGAGGAAATTCTGGTCCACCATCCGGTGTCTCAGGAGAGGAAAGCAGCGCACCATTAGCACTGTGTAAAGTGCAGATTGGGTACTGCTGACTTCGACTCGGGACATCACGAGTCGGTGGGGGAATACTTTCAACACCTCCTCAATTCCAACGACATGTCTTCCTTTGAGGAAGCAGAGTCTGGGGACTCTGAGGTGGGCTCTCCTACCTCTGGGGTCGAAGTCACTGAGGTGGTTGGAAAGCTCCTCAGTGGCAGGGCCCCAGGAATGGATGAGATCTGCCCGGTGTTTCTAAAGACTCTGTATGTTGTGGGGCTGTCGTGGTTGACACGCCTCTACAACGTCGCATGGACATCGGGGACAGTGCCTCTAGATTGGCAGACCGGAGTGGTCCCCCTTTTTAAGAAGGACCGGAGGGTGTGTTCCAACTACAGAGGGATCACACTCCTCAGGCCTCCCTGGTAAGGTCTATTCAGGGGTGTTGGAGAGGACGGTCCGTCGGGAAGTCGGATCTCGGATTCAGGAGGAGCAGTGTGGTTTTTGTCCTGGCCGTGGAACAGTGGACCAGCTCTACACCCTCGGCAGGATCCTCAAGGGCGCTTGGGAGTTCGCTCAACCAGTCCACATGTGTTTTGTGGATTTGGAGAAGGCGTTCGACTGTGTCCCTCGGGAAGTCCTGTGGGGGATGCTTCGGGAGTACGGCAATGTTCCCTCTAATTTTCCGTGTGTCTGTGCATTCACACAAACTTCTTGAGCATTTCATGGACTATATTGAGCAACATCCACGAATTTATATATGAATGGACTCACAATGCCACTTACCCCGCAGTGTTTTCACGTTATTTACTGTCTCTACAGTTAAATGCATATATGATATGCTACAAAAAAATTCACACCACATATATCAGATTTGTGACACGATTAGAATCAGCCCTATTTTGTTACTTGTTCTTAATCAAACAGGTCATTTTAAGCAAAGTTAAGTTGTAAAACAATTTGTAAAATATGGACCTACATCATCCATTCAAATATAATGAAAAACATGTCATTTATAAACATAAATATTTCTGAAACACGTGAAGAGCTTCATTTAAGGTGCTCGTATACTACGCCCATATTTGGACTTCCGGATTGGAGCGGTGTGCTGTGTCACCTGCAGTCTCGTCAGTAATGTCAGTGTTGGTGTAATCTGTGTATGCTTCAAACTACAGTAGAACAACTGAGTGTGCACCCAAACTGCTATTGAAACTGTCAGGGAAGTGGGAATGGTGTCCTGTTGTGTATGTGGTATGCGCTGGTCGACGTCACCATGTTGCCCATTCATTTTGGACGGAGCTGCTCTGTCCCACAACACGAATTGTTACGGGTTGAATGTAGGCTTTTATTTATTTTTTGTCACATTTTTCTTTCCCACTCCGTTAACCACATGTGCTACAAAAGATTTCCTTTTTATAGGTGATAATATAAAAAAATACAAACAGTAAATACAGCTGAGGTTAGAATTTTTATTAGAATGCGCTGTAGACATTTACTGTGCGCTTTGACGGTGAGAACACTGCGCGATTGCGCACGCACGCAGCTTAGAGGGAACACTGGAGTACAGGGTACCGAGCCCACTGATACGGGCTGTTTGGTCCCTGTACAACCGGTGTCAGAGTTTGGTCCCCATTGCCGGCATTAAGTCTTGATTCGTTTTCATTGAGGGTTGGAGTCCGCCAAGGCTGCCCTTTGTCACCGATTCTGTTCATAACTTTTAGGGACAGAATTTCTAGGCGTAACCGAGGTGTTCAGGGGTCCGGATTGGTGGCCTCAGCATTGCATGTCTGCTCTTTGCAGATGATGTGGTGCTGTTGGCTTCATCAAGCCGTGATCTCCAACTCTCACTGGAGCGGTTTGCAGTGTGAAGCGGTTGGGATGAAGATCAGCACCCCCAAATCTGAGACCATGATCCTCAGTTGGAAAAGGGTGGCATGCGCTCTCCGGGTCGGGGATGAGATCCTGCCCCAAGTGGTTTAAGTATCTTGGGGTCTTATTGACGAATTAGGGCAGGATGGAGCGGGAGATCGACAGGCGGATCGGTGCAGCGTCTGCAGGGATGCGGACTCTGTATTGGTCCATCGTGGTGAAGAAAGAGCTGAGCTGAGAGGCAAAGCTCTCGATTTACCAGTCGATCTACGTTCTGACCCTCACATATGGTCACAAGCTGTGGGTCGTGACTGAAAGAACAAGATCCAGGGTACAAGCGGCCAAAATTAGTTTCCTCCGCAGGGTGTCCGGGCTCTCCTTGAGAGATAGAGAGTGTGACAAGTGGCTTTGCAATGTTATGCAACACTGAAGGAAGCCTGCCGAAAAAGCAACAATCGCTACATGTGCCCTTGGCTCAGTGAAACATGGGCTTAATTTTTCTGAATGACAGAAATCTGTCCTGGCGATGGAGAACTTTAACCCTTGGTTTTGGCCACTTTTCTGTTGGCTTGACTTTTGTTTGATGTTTTCCATAAAATTTTAGGTTAGTTTGACAGATGCGTTCCAAGGGTCCGTTGTATAGTTGCTATCACTTTGCGTCATGCTAACTTGGGCTCACAACCATAGAAGAAAACCTGCCCTAGATGTTTAAATACTATCTGCTTTTGTCTTGTATAGGATGACACATTTTTTTTCTTTCTTTTTTTAACAGGTGATAGAGATGAGGAAGGCCAAGAACAGCCAATGCCAAACTGCTTTGACTATTTCATGCACATATTGAGCATTTTTTGGAAGATTCTCTTTGCTTGTGTCCCTCCAACTGAGTACTGGAATGGGTGGGCGTGTTTTATAGTGTCAATATCTGTCATTGGAATTTTAACAGCCATTATTGGAGACCTTGCGTCGCATTTTGGCTGCACAGTTGGCCTGAGAGACACTGTTACTGCAGTGGTGTTTGTAGCCCTGGGGACTTCACTTCCTGGTAAATATGGCATCTGTATATTAACAGCTTTATTTTTTTATTTTTTAGTTTATGTAATAGTGAACTTTTAATCCACAGATACCTTTGCCAGTAAAGTAGCTGCAACCCAGGACCAATATGCAGACGCATCAGTGGGAAATGTAACTGGAAGCAATGCAGTGAATGTGTTCCTAGGTATTGGTGTAGCTTGGTCTATGGCTGCCATTTATTGGGAAGTCAAGGGTAAAGTTTTTCGTGTGGACGTCGGCTCACTGGCCTTCTCAGTTACACTCTTTACCATTTTTGCCTTCTTCACGATGGGAGTGTTGATGATCCGCCGGAGGCCCTCTATAGGTGGTGAACTAGGAGGCCCACGGATCCCCAAAATCCTGACATCGCTGATTCTTTTTGGACTCTGGTTCCTTTACATTCTCTTCTCTAGTTTGGAGGCCTACTGCCATATAAAAGGCTTCTGAGAAAGTATTGATGGGTACACATTAATAGCATAAAGATATAAAGATACACAGTATTCTTTTGGAAAGAAATAATCACGAACTAATTTTAACTAAGACCCATCGTCACTTCTGTTATGTCATAAATTAAGATGCTTGGACTTGTAAATCTGCATGTCCACTGCAGCAAGTATTAATTGTACGTATTAGTCCTGAGTATACAGTGTTAATTAAACGAAGAGGAAATTGTTTTTTTGTTTTTGTTTTTTGTCAAAATGAATTTTATGCTTGATGCTGTATGACCCATAAACTATATTAGTCCCAACCTTGAATGCTTATTGGGGCTCCTGCATTATTTTTTTCTTTGTGTAATTTCATGTACTGTATTATGTAAATTATTGTAAATGTTCTAAATAGATACAAATACAATGTAATTTGTTATTTACAATGAATTGTAATGGGAATTTTAATGTTTGTTTTTGTCTCAATTGTCTACACTAGAACACTAGAACCGCATATATATATATATATATATATATATATATATATATATACACACACATATATATATATAAAACAAAAAAAACAAAAAACGTAAGGAATATTTTTTTTTTAATGAATGAATTTCACCACAACGCCGACAGATAGTTGACAGTCCGTGAAATATCAGTCAGACCATGAATTGATCTCTGGCAGAAACAAGTTTGATGACCCCCACTGTCCAAATGCACCCAAATAGCCTGCATAGAGTAAGGCCTCATATTTCGGTCAAAATCCTCCTTTTCATTTAAGGTATGAAATCATGTCTAGCAATGACACAGTATGAATAAAGTACAAAATTGGGGGAAAATGTGTGTTTCTGAAAGTTTGAATATAGCCCCAGTAACCTATATATTTGACAAAGAGCTTCACAAATGGGCTGCAATGAAAGCTTAGAATATGCCCTTTAAAATCATACCGAACACATTATCACATGGCGGCTACGGTGATGGAAAAGTGATATTTCTTCTACTTTGATAAAGTACAATTTTGCCTTGTAGGTATTTCCATTGAAGAATGATTTGATTCTGAGGCGTAGTTGTAATGTAATGTCCCGCCTCGACTCTCAAGAGATCTCGCAGTTCGTGTAAGCGGTCACATCACGTTGAAGGCTCCTCATGCAACGTCACGAGACTAAATTGTTTGAGTGTATGGAGCCGCGGCAGCCGCGGCTCTATAGTTAAACCGCTTTGTGTGGAATCAGACTTGTTGTGCCCTTGGGAAGCAATTCAGACACAAAAGCGTGTGTCACATGACTACAGGAAATGCGGGAAAAAAACAAAACAAAAAACTGTTCCCATTACACTTTTGCGAAGTTCTTCCATTTCAAAATGTCTCAAAAAGCACCTTATGAGAGCGTAAATCTAAGTATAATGGAAACGCACCTATTGAGCTGAATAGCGCCACCCAGCCTATCAATTGTTTTTACTAGCGACTCATGCCGTATCAATGGGGTATATGCCACGGAAGAGGCGGGACTTCCGACTTCCATCACGGATAATCATTATATATTTACTCAAACGTTTGTATATAGTGACCAAGTATAATGTAATTTTGTGAATATTGGGACAGTGCCTACTATACTATGGGGTACATGCCACGGAAGAGGCGGGACGTGATTTTGCACATGAGTTTGGTTCCGGTCCGGGTTACGAACGCGCAACTGAGGGGCACAAAGTCGGAAGCACAAGTATTTTGACGCAGCCCACATGTCGCAAACCGAACCGGAACCAAAGCTGATGTGCAAAAACAGTCCCTCCTCTTCCGTGACATATACCCCACAGACTATTCTGAAATGGATTTGCCTTGACTTGGTGAGCAGATTGACCAATCAGGTGTTAGGACCTGCCCACAAACTTTGATGGGCGAGTTTGACAGACAAAATAAATTCATGAAATACCGCAACACAGTGACCATGAAATAATTGAATACAGAAATAAATAAAAGAATAAATAAATACATTTACAAATAATCATAGGGAATTTTATTAATTAAAGATACATTTAATAACATTGATTTATTTAATTCCATATTTAATTAATAAATTAAACATTTAATTAATTGATGACACTTTTATTGAATTATTTAATGGTGAATTTATTTATTCAATGTTGGCACTTTTGGTCCTCCATATGATTTGTGCAAGTGGGATGAAATGTGGGAGTTCAGTCATCAACATTTTCCTCCATTTTCGAAACATTTAGAGAATGTTTAGTTTCCCTGTCAGTCATAAAGTTCGAATATTTGAAACACAAAGCTACGTTGTCTCATTTTAGTCATAATTATTTTCCCCTATTTTCGAAACATTTGGAGAATGTTTAGTTTCTCTGTCAAGAATAAAGTTTGAATATTTGAAAGATGAAGCTACGCTGTCCCGGTGGTCATGAATGCAACATTAGCCTGGCATAAGGGTCAGGACAACATGGCTGCTGCTGCGGGCCGCTTCTACGGAGAAGGAGGCAGAGCAACAAAAAGACAGAAAACTGAAGACGGAGGGATGACAACGGTTAGGCGTGCCTTCTTGTCGCACTGATGAATTGTTAATACAATTCTTTTTGTATTAAAATGTTGCTTTGGATACCTAGGCATCGCTACCTAGACCTTCTTGCGCTACATTAGACAAGAACCTACCATTAGCAAACACAATTGTCCATATGCTAGTTAGCATGTTCGTACTAATCTGAACAATTTAGATATTTTGGTGAACCAGTTGTCAGAATTAAAATATTGTAAAAGCTCTAAAATACCAAACCAATGATTTGTTGGTCTGTTAGCGTCCCAGACCGCTGTTAATAATAATTATTACCAATTACCAATTATTATGCTAATATTTTGTGCTAAGATCAATGTAATTTCCATTTAAGAGACCACATTTGGGTCTAGTTTTACATGTTATGTGTCTGTTGGTGGAGGCGAATTCATTTCCCGCATTGTTTTGCACATCGTGTATGAGCCGTCTATCGTCAATGTGATGATATTGTTTTCAGGAGAGCTACGATGATCCCCATAAACCTTTACCCTCGCCGGTGGTGCACATCAGGGGTTTGGTTGATGGTATTGTGGAGACTGACTTGGTGGAAGCCTTGCAAGAGTTTGGGACCGTCAGGTATGAATCCCCAGGGAGATACGTTGTGAAGTAGATTTTTAAAAAGTATTTCCGAGTGAACATTTCCTACGGAACTTATTGAAACGCTGTTTTCCACGACCGTTTTGACAGAAGCCATTTGAAAAATAAATCATGTTGGTTTAGTATTCCAAATCCGATGTACACACTGATGCATGATTGTTGCGGCTTGCTGTATTTAGGTCTGCATAAAAGATGCTCAGCGAGTTGATTTTTGAGCCCAGAAAAAAACTTTGACTAATGCCAAGGATGAGTAGATGGGTAATTACGAATTTGTTTGTTTATAGGTACCTACAGAAATCCTCAACATCCATCCAGCCAGCCCATTTGATTGAAAAAAACGTGTATAGTGATGCAATTACACTCTGTATGGCGCGGAGGCTGATCTGCCATGGACGGTGCAACGGGACAGGAAAAAAAAACTTAAAAAAAAAAAAACGGGAGAGCAATGGGAATCCACAGATTAACGTTTAATTAAAAGAAACAAAAACAAAAAAAAGGGTGGGCTCGACGCCACCGCGTGTTACGCTAGCCGTAGACTTCCTCGGCATAAAAAAAAAAAAACATTCCCCGCCAAGAAGGAAGGAAAAAGAAACTATCCACACAACAACAAAGAAGTGCCACCCCGCTGATTGTTACAAATCCCAATCCACTGGAACATTGAAAATGATTTTTTTTTTTTTTTTGTGGCAATGGGTAATGTAGTTTCAATTAGTTTTCCAACTAACAAATATTAAGAGTTTTATACTTAGAAATAGGGGTGGGCGATATGACAATATTAGATTGTTAAACGAAACGCGGGGCTCACGAGCTGTCATTTCTGTGGAATCGTCTGATCGAGACGCATAGCATTTCAGCACAAATTTGACTGTCAGCTCATTTTTTTCTGCCACTGACTGAAGGAAGCCAATGTATCTGCTGCCTCCACTGTGTCCGGAGGACCTATGATGGCTATTCAGTGGTCAACTGTAGCCCACACACTTCGCCCCCGCCCCACCCCGCGTCTTGCCACCCTAAAAATATGCGCGCTCGTGGTGGAGGAGGCTGTAAGAGAGTTTGTTCCGAAGAGAAATTAATCATCCATATTATGGAACTATTTTGGCTTCACGCCAGATGACAAAGACCAGGCGTAAATCATATAAAGTGTGCAAGGAGCGCGTGAAGGCAAGTTAGGGCGACACTACGAACGTGTTCAGCCACCTGAAACTGCACTCGGCAGCGCTCACAATGAGAGCCAAAAACTCCAAAGCAGAGACAACAGCTCAATGCATGCATGTTCCTCCAAAACAGCAGAGCGTCACAGAAGCGTTCACTAAAATCACGCCGTGTGATAAGTTTTTAACCCCAACACCGTCATTCCTTGCATGTACGCAGATTGCAGAGAAATAATGGGGCAAAAAAAGTCCTTTTTTTTTTTCCTCAACAAGCGACCAGCATCCATCCATAAGTCATATTGTAGCATTTGTGAAATGATCAGGCTAACCAAGCAAGAAAACACATTAACGTTAGCACATAAAAAGTCTGTGTTGCATTCATGGACCATGGGAAACTACAAAACCCACCACGCACAATGGTTGCTAAAAAATTGTGATCTTTGCTTCTAAAAAGTTGCTTTTTACTTACCCACTAGCAGCAGTTCTATTCAACTTTGTTTACATGCTGCTTTTTTTCTTTTTTTTTTTAATCATGACTAGCATCCAAATTGTGTGCAAGAGATTCACTATTTTGATTAGACTACAGTACTTGAAAACAGAAATGTGACTTTTGTTAATGCTTTATTCAGGTGTTTTGCAGCGTTATAATTTATATTTTTCTTTACAAAAGGTGTTTATTACATGATCATTTTTACAAATAACTGCATTTATTCAATATCTCTTATTTAATGTGTAATTTAATTTGTATTTCTTATTAATAAAAAATCATGCTAAAATCGAAATTGTGAATATATAATAAAAAAAATTGTGGTATTATATTTTTTTTTTAAATACCATGATAAAAATAAATGCTTAAAATCACAATTTAAAATCATCTACAAAGGCTCATGCATTAATTCCCAAAGACCAAAACGAAGGACATTTGCACTATACTGTAATTATACTTAATTCTGTAAACATAAAATGTAGCATCAGTTTTTGTTTTTTAAAAAAAGTTTACGTTTTTATTTTATTTTGTTAGTGAAAATTTTTTTAATTTTAGATTTTTTTCCCCCGTAAGCTTTCATTAACTAAAATAACCTTTCTGAGAGTTATGCATTTAATTTCAGTGGATGTTGTGTTGACACAAGCACAAATGTAGTTTTTGTTCCAAGTACGTTAAAAGGGGCGGCGTGGCTAAGTGTTAGAGTGTTCGTCTCGCAACCCAGAGGTTGTGGGTTCGGCCCCATGCCATTGTGACCACGTCGAAGTACCCTTACTTACTTATACTGACTGCCGGAGTCGTCTTTTGGTTTCGAGTTGAATAACAAACATGGCTTTATTTTTGGTTAAAGTTAGTGCAATTTCCAAATATCAATAATGTCAACTCCATTTATTATGGATTTTAAGCTTGTTGTATTTTGTAGTTTCTTACTAATACGGTTGTATCTCCCCTCCATAGTTCTGTGGTAATGATGCCCAAGAAGCGCCAGGCCTTGGTGGAGTTTGAAGACATGAATGCATCCTGCAATGCTGTTACATATGCAGCTGAGAACCAGGTTTGCATTGCAGGTCACCCTGCCTTCATCAACTATTCCACTAGTCAAAAGATCTCCCGGCCAGGAGACTCGGATGACACGCGGAGTGTGAACAATGTGTTGCTACTCACCATCATAAACCCCATCTACCCCATCACCACGGTAATAATCTAAACTTGAAACCAGTGTAATGCGAGTGGTTGTGTTTGAATATGTTTGTATATAAAATTGAAAATACACCAGAGAGCTCTGATAATTTCTTAACATACAATTTTTTATGTCACAGTCAAAAAGACTTGCATTTTGTATCGTTACTTAATATTAATGTAATTTAACCTGTTTAGATCATGTGACTTAAGTTTTGGTATACAGTAGGGCTGCACGATATTGGAAAAAACTGACATATATATATATATATATATATATATATATATATATATATATATATATATATATATATATATATATATATTACACATCCTATCGTGCATGTGCACATCACAGTTGCAATTTTCAAACGATCTATCGTGCAGGCCTATTATACAGTACAGTGGTACCTTTACTTACGAACGTCCCTTCATACTAAATTTTTAAGTTACGAAACACCTCAACAAGAAAATATTGCCTCTTATTTCGAAACAAGTTTCAAGATACGAAAGGTAAAAATACAGTATGGACCGCTATTAGCAGCTCCCAGCGTTTCCTGACATACTTACAGCTGCTCTGCCATTAGCTATTACTGGCATCTTCCTGGCATCCCATTGGCTAAGAGCGACCTCTACTGACCATAGATACAGAATAGAATGTGTCTATGTAGCGTCCTCGTCATTCGCCCCTCGGACCATGAGGTGTTTAGATAGTTTTACGTAAATGTATTAAGTAACAGTTGACGAATTTGTGCAAAAATTCAAACAAACAATTGGTGATTGATGAAGGCTGCGTTGCACAGTAAGTTTCTAATTGCGACGAGACGGGCCCTTTTTTTTGGAAAATGATGCCTCGTCGTCGTACCTAAAGTTTCCATCAAGTTTCGGAATTTATTGAAAAGAATCACCCAGAAAAAATGTTCACCATTCGGGTAGGGCTGGGAAAAAAAGTCGACTAAGTCGACTTGGTCGACTTTAAAAATAGGTAGACTGGAAAAATTTAAGTTGACGCTCCGCCCGGAAAAATGTTTGCGCCGCCGCGGTCCATGCTTCACACGGACCTTTTATGCCGACGCGCGCATCGCCGCATACTGTTGCGCACTCCTGTCCTTACGATGGAGGACAAAGTAAAAAAAAAGAAAAAGAAAAAGTAGACTCCTGTCACTCCCCTCAAAAAAGACAGAAGGTGTCCAGAGTTTGGGACCATTTTGAAAAAATTGAGGGGACAAATAAAGTTAAATGCAAATTATGCAAACTAACAATGGCCTACCGCAGCACATCATCGATGTTGCAGCATGTAACAAGGAAACATCCATACGCAACACTTGAAGAAAGCAGAGCAAGGTCAGTTTAGTTTTTATTAGTGTGATAATATTGCTATTTAGAACGCAACGCACTGCACTGTATTGCTTACTTGAACTTGCCGTTTAACTCTAGTCTTAACTTAAGGCACCGCTCGACGACGTGTCACGAGTAGCAAATGCATCGCCAAGCTAACCGCCTAACCGGTCATTCTCAACGAGATATGCAGGCAGACAGGCACACAATATCCTTCCTTTAAGTAAATCACATTCGCTAAAAGCCGTTACGGGTAACGGCCGGGACAGTTACAAAAGTACACCTCGGAGAAGAGGATTCACAAAGTTGGCAATCACTCTGTGTGCGTCCGTGCGTGTGTGCGGGCGCGCCACACAGACTGTAATTGAGGACGAACACCTAGCGTAGACTGTCAAATCAATGTTATTGTCTGTCAATTAACGACTAACGAGCGTAGTAGATGGAAAAATATACACGATATCTGGAGTGGTGATATGGTCACTTGAGCCTGACCAAGCACTAGACAACTCATTCTGAGTGGTGATATATTAGTGTACAGCACCACCTAGTGGCTGAAAGGCTGACATTTATGTACTAAAGTAAAACAGATTTAGTAGTAAATTGGTGGTCTTTGAGAATGAGATTGAGCTTCCTCAAAACACAGGAAAGGAAGTTAATGTTAAGATTTAGATTATTATAAAAAATAAGATAACCTGCACTTGGTAAAAAAAAAAAAAAAAAAACTGCTTATCAAAATATAACCTGCACATGTCATGGATAAAAAAAATAAAAAAGGAAATATAAGGAATAATTGGTTTTAATGCACACGTTCAACATTTTCGGCCTCTAAACTTAAAAAAAATTAATAATAATAATAATAATAATAATAATAATAATAATAATAATAATAAAAATAAAAAGTCGATTAGTCAAATATATGAGAAGTCGAGTCAATTTTTTAAAAAGTCGTTAGTGACAGCCCTACATTCGGGCGATCGCTCGCTATGATGATGTTTGCCTTGGATATTTTCGAAGGATTGTTAAAAAAACAAGGGCTCCAGGTGGAGGAGTGGAACCGTCACTTGCCTTTGGGAGATGATGTGCAGCTTACATGATGTAAGCGTGAGTGAGCGATAAATAAAAAATAATAACACACACAAAAAAAACAAGATTGTTAAAAAAACGAACATCATTGGATCAGTTCTTTACAAAACACCAGGCAAAAACACAGAGAGAACATGAACCAAAGAGGGCAAAAAACGAAGAGGACAGCAGTTAAAAAGGTAAATGAGCATAATTTTTATTCTTTGTTTTTTACATAATGCACAACTCTCATTTATTGTGCAAAAATCTCATTGTAACATGTATTTGTTACATGTTTTGATGCATTTTTATGCTTTATGAAACATTTATGTCTGAATTTTGGGAGGCTTGGAACGGATTAGGGCATTTACATGGAAAATGCGTCTCTACTAGGGGTGTGAATTGCCTAGTACCTGACGATTCGATTCGTATCACGATTCACAGGTCACGATTCGATTCGATACCGATTAATCCCGATACGAATTTATAAGTCGATTGTTGCGATTTTTTTCATTCAAATTTAGAAAATACTAATCAGTAAGCTTGTAGAGTGTAAGATTTATATGAAAATGTATTATTTATTTATCTGAAATTTCAGTCTTATAGAGGTTGTAATCTGTTTCATGTTTGAACAGCATTAAAATAAAATATTAAGGCTTAATGTTCCGTTCATATAACATTCTTCCATGCTCAAGGTGTGAATCCTAAAAATAAAAAAAATCGATTCTGCCGATTATTGAATCAATTCGAGAATCGTGCGATGTAGTATCGCGATATATCGCCGAATCGATTTTTTTTTAACACCCCTAGTCTCTACTTAGAAAATTTTCTACTTAAGAACTTTCTTCCAGAACCAATTAATTTTGTAAATAGAGGTACCACTGTATATGATTTATGATCCATTAAAAATAAATATTAGCGTTATTGAAGATATGCATATTGTTCGCTCTGTGGTCCTCTGGAATATAGTTAGACTTGATATGTGTGCATGCTGGAGTGTTGTTTAACTGGTTCAAATGTACTTCTACAGGATGTGTTGTACACTATATGTAACAACTGTGGTCCTGTACAGCGGATCGTCATCTTCAGAAAGAATGGTGTTCAGGCCATGGTTGAATATCCTTTTTGCCTTTATGCTACTTTTTTTTTTTTTTTTTTTTTTTTTTTTAAAGACAATATTTTTGGAGTCATTAGCTTAAATGTCTTATTGATATATATATATATATATATATATATATATATGTATGTATGTATGTATGTATGTATGTATGTATGTATGTATGTATGTGTATATATATATATATATATATATATATATATATATATATATATATATATATATACACATACATACATATTTTTTTTTTGTATTTTTTATTTTTTTTATGTAGTAAACATTGGTTCAAGTTATCTGCAGTGACTCTCACCTCTTCAAGTGCTCAAATGTTGCCTTAACCTAAAGTTGTTACATTTGACTCAGTTCAAAGTGCCCAGAGGGCCAAAGCCTCGCTCAATGGGGCAGACATCTATTCTGGTTGCTGCACACTGAAGATTGAATATGCCAAGGTATGTGCAAAACAGGCCATGTCATCATTTGTACAATAACAAATATTTAGTGTTGGGGTTTCTTTTGTAACAAAATTCACAGCCAGCACGCCTAAATGTCTTCAAGAATGACCAGGATACGTGGGACTACACAAACCCAAACCTGAGTGGCCAAGGTAGGTTTGTCACCATTCCTTCCCCTTTCTATTTCCTCTTTACCTTTCATGCCACTAGTATTAGATGTTAGGTGGGAATATTGCCTTTGATCACTATTGATTCTCTCCACTCACTCACCCACCAAGCTTGTTAATCTTATTGTTCCAAGGCATTATTCCCTTCGTACAATCACAATTTTATGCATTTTCTTCTACACAGCAGGCACACAGTGAGGGCATGAGGAGTAATCTCATTGACAGCCATTATTTTGTTGAATGCATGAGTACATACCAGTGCACTCTAGTCACAGTACCACGCACGTGTATACTATTTTACCACTTAGGTCCACTTTCCCTCAAGAGCATGACACAGCTGCACAACAAATAATCCCTGCCTTTTCCAGTCCGGTAAATACTTACAACTGTGCTCACTTCTAGTATTCTATCAAACATATTGGAGATTTTATTAATTTTTTAAGTAACTCACCATTTAAGGGTCCCATGAAATTGATTCAGTACTTTGTACCTAGTTTTAAGTCATTAGGGATTTACGCTTGTTGTTTTAATTCAGCATTCATTTCATATTATATAAATTGGTGAGACGAGTTATTTTGCTTGGTACTATCACGAAAAACATGCTTTAAACCCTACCGATTTTACGAACCTCAAAGTATTTTGTTCTTATGACCACGTTGGCATGAAATAAATACAGTGGAACCTCTACTTACGAACGTCTCTTCATACGAAATTTTCGAGTTACGAAACTCCTCAACGGGAAAATATTGCCTCTTGTTACGAAAGAAATTGCTAGATACGAAAGGTAAAAATGCATTACCGAACGCAACATACTTTAGGCTATGGCTATTTCCTACCATAGGTACCTACGAGCGTAAATACTAGATCGGTGTTTGTGCATGTTTCTGGCATCCCATTGGCTAAGAGGAACCTTCTACCATAGGTATGAGCGTATACTAGATCGGTGTTTGTGCATGTTTCTGGCATCCCATTGGCTTAGAGGAACCTCTACCATAGGTATCTATGAGCGTATACTAGATCGGTGTCTATACAGCGTCCTCATCATTCATCCCGCGGCCCATGAGGTGTTCCGAGGTGTTTTTCGTAAATGTATGAACTAACGGCCAACGAATTTGTGCAAAAATTCAAACAATTGGTGATTGATGAAGGCACAGTAAGTTTTTAATTGCGACGAGACGGGCCTTTTTTTTTTTTTTTTTTTTTTTTTTTTTAAAAGATGCCTCGCCATACCGGAAGTTTCCATGAAGTTTCAGAATTTGTTTAAAAGAATCGCCCAGAAAAAGTGTTCACCAGTCGGGCGTTTGCTCACTAAGATGATGTTTGCCTTGGACATTTCCGAAGGATTGTTTAAAAAAAAAAAATAAATAAAATAAAATAAAATAAAAAAACATCCATGGATCAGTTCTTTACAAAACACCAGGCAAAAAAAAAAAAAAAAAAAACACTTCTGAGAGAGAGGAACATGAACCAAAGAGGGCAAAAAACGATGAGGACAGCAGTTAAAAAGGTAAATGACCATCATTTATATATATATATATATATATATATTTTATTTTTTTTACATTATGCACAACTCTCATTTATTGTGCAATAATCTAATTGTAACATGTATTTGTTACATGTTTTGATGCATTTTTATGCTTTATAAAACATTTATGTCTGAATTTTGGGAGGCTTGGAACGGATTAGGGCATTTACATGGAAAATGCGTCTCTACTTACAAAATTTTCTACTTCAGAACTTTCTTCCAGAACCAATTAATTTCGTAAGTAGAGGTACCACTGTAGTGTATGTAGTTAATCTATACAGTAATTGAAAAAAATAGTGCCGATTATGGTGAGGGATTATGCTTGTCATGTTGTATAGCATTAGCTTGTTTTAAAGCCTAATCAATACTGTTTCATTACCTTAATGAAGGATTATTGCTCAAGTGAGCTCAATCTTTGCATTGCATACATTTAACTACCTTAAACAGATTTGATTTACAGTATGGCCATTACAGGCTTAAGAACTTTGTTTTTTAATTATTCAATGATTAAGTCAGATACAGAAAAAGTTATGTGAATTAAACCTACAGTAAGAGAATAGTTTTTTTGTTGTTGTTCTAACTGCACGAGTATAGTAAAACATTAATAACATTTCATGAATGAAGATTAGGATGGACGAAAACATTATTGCTCGTTATTACTCACCGTCATTTAGATGCCGCCGCCGCTGTAGCCTCTTTAATGTACAGTATATGTATTGTAGCGTTGGTGAACTAAAGAGGCCAAGCGGCAAACAAACAACAACTCTTTTAATGCCAATTTGCATGTAACTGTCGGCCGCAACCACGCCAGAACACAACAGCGCCGAATGCGCTTAGCTCACCAAAACAAATCCTATGTTGCCTTCACGGACCGTCCAGACCAGGGGAAACTACCCAACCCGCGACCCACGCACAAGGATTGCAACAGAATGCTAGTGTTTTTTTTTTAATGTTTTTTGTTTTTTGTTTTTTTAAATCAAATCGGAGATGTTGCGTCATATAAGGAGGTATAATTTTTACTTTGCCTACGCTTTTTTTGTGTTTACTCACTGAAGATCGCCAAGTTCTATTATTATTATTATAATTGTTTTTAAAATATGTATACTGAATTTATTAATTTATAAATAGTGTTTACATGTTATGTTTCATGCAAAATGAAAAGTTGGATATGTTAAGTGGTAAATTGTAACTAGTAGAAAAAATATTAAAAGGCTTCATTTGCCTTTATCTTAAGATTCTGTAATATATACTAGCGCTGATATTGTTTATTACAAATAACTTTTAGTTGGGTAAAAAAAATAATAATAATTGAAAAGAACCTTGAAAAAAATAATCACACATATCGCAATTGCAATTTTTTTGGGGAAAAAAAATCGCAATTAGATTATTTTCCATAATCGTTCAGCCCTACAAATTAAGATGATGATGATGATGATGATGATTTTTTATTTTTTTTTCCCCACTGGATTCTTTCTTTTAACATACTGAGCACACTGTTCATGCTGTGGTGTCACTTACCGTATTTTCCGGACTATAACGAACATCGGGTCATAAGCCGTGCCGCCGGGAAGGATCGCTACTGGAGAGTGGTCAGCGGCCCACCAGAAAAAAAGGGGCAGTGGTGGGGGATGGGGGGCATATGGCCAGTGCGGTGTGCGGCGCGGGGGTCGTGCAGGCGAAAGCGGCAGGCAGGCGAGCCCTTCCACCAACCCGCTTCCCCGTCCCTCGGCCCGCCGTGCCAACCTTCCGCAAACAAGTCTAAACTCTTGGTCTGGGGAACCCTCCCCACTGTCCCGCAGCTGACAGGCTTCGGAACCCTTCGGTTTTGTACATTGGCCGCAGGGGTCAGAGCACATGGAATAGGTAGAGGCTTATAGTCCGGAAAATACTGTATTTAAAGGGGAACTAATTTTTTGTACAATAGCATGTTCTATATGCCCCCACTAGTTTAAACCATCTATTCTGATTAATTTTGCATTTGAGGATAATTACTTAATCAGATCAATCTATCCATTTTCATCAATCTCAAGACGCTGCGATTTTGTGCTCAAATTCATGTCAGAATGTCCTCAGGCTCACGTCACAGCTCACTTGTTTTCGATGTTGGGTCATGTGATCTTCACAATGCCAGTCTGAGGGCATGATGACCAATTTCAGTCAGCAGCAGAGGGCAGTACAGGACAAAATGTCAGCGCCCTGAAAGTGATGAAATTGATGGATGAATCTGCTTAATTCTTATTACACTAATCAGAATACCATGTTTAGATAAGTGAGGACACATTTAATATAGGATTGCAAAGAAAATATTAGCCTAAATTTGTTCCCCTTTAAAGGGATACGTGAGTCATTGAGCCATTTTCAGCAGTAAAATAATATTTTGACTATAATTAATGTGAGAGAGAATATTACAAGGCCGCTTCTGTCAAAATTTGATGGATGACATTCTTAATTAGATTAGGGGGGTCATGTATGGGTCATGACCCCTCCCTAATGAAGATTAATGACCCTTTAATGACTTCCAGATGTCATATAATGAGGGTTAATGACCCTTAATGACTTCCTGATGTCATTTAATGAGGGTTAATGACCCTTAATGACTTCCTGATGTCATTTAATGAAGATTAATGACCCCTAATGACTTCCTGATGCCATTTAATGAAGATTAATGACCCTTAATGACTTCCTGATGTCATTTAATGAAGATGAATGACCCTTTAATGACTTCCAGATGTCATATAATGAGGGTTAATGACCTTTAATGACTTCCAGATGTCATTTAATGAGGGGTAATGACCTTTAATGACTTCCGGATGTCGTTTAATGAGGATGAATGACCTTTAATGACTTCCGGATGTCGTATAATGAAGATGAATGACCTTTAATGACTTCCGGATGTCGTTTAATGAAGATGAATGACCTTTAATGACTTCCAGGTGTTATATAATGAAGATGAATGACCCTTAATGACTTCCTGATGTCATTTAATGAAGATTAATGACCCCTTAATGAAGATGGATGATGTGTAGGTGGTGTTCCTACCTGTTTTTGCAGATATCATGGCTGACCCGGGTTCAAATGCTAATTGTTTGGTTAACTTCCGGATCCGGTGCACGCCCCCCTAGATTGAGTGAATAATAATGAGATTGAATGACGTGATCGGAGGGAGTAGTTTAGTATGGGTAAAACCGCCGGGGGGAAAAGTACTAGCCATTTCTATTATGGTGAAGGGGGAAAAGTAATATGAGGCCTTCGCAATGCCACACTCACTTCTCTGAAAAATTCTCAAGAGGTATCGGCTCTGAGCTTCCAAGATGAATCAAGGTAATTAACTCTTGATATTATCTATATGTGTATATATACTCATACAAATGTGGCACTTATATTCACTTCTATTAATGTTTTTGCTATGAAATAAAAAAACCCTACATCTTAATGAAGCTTCTGGAAAAGCAAGCATCTTAGTGAGTGATTTATTTATTTAATGGAATGATGCATGCCTTTATTTTTATACTTATAGCGTTTATTTTATTTTTAAGTTATGAGAGATTTTGGAATAAGTCTGTATCAATATGTATTTTTGTTTTACATTTATTTTAATTTTATAGAGTTAGGAGAGTTTATTTTATTTTATTTTATTTATTTTTTGAATGAGTGAATGAGTTCGTATTTTCTTATTTTAAATTTGAATTTTTACAGAATTAGAAGCGTTGTTGGATGAAATTCAACTGTATTATTATTCAGCGTCACAAGATGGCGATGTTGTGCCAGGAATCCGGCGTAAGTATTTCTTATTTTGAAACGTTTAGAGCTTTTTCTTGCTTTAAAATTAACTGTTAGTAATGGATATTTACAGAATTGAATGAGGATGTGAACGAGAGGCTTAGACAGCCGGAGATTTTCGTAATTACGAGTGATGAGGAAGAATTGGATGACGAATTACCTGCAGGAGTGAACGGTAAATTTCCTTTTTTTAAATAAAATAAAACCTATGTATTACTATTTTTTAAATGAACCGGTAATGTTGTATGATTATAGGTGGTGATATACTGAGCGAGACGGTCCCAGAGCTCAACCTGAGGTCATAATAATATCTGACGAAGAAGAAGAAGGAGAAGAAGAAGAAGAGATATTAAGGCGTGAAAACGTGAGGGCCGAAGAGGAAGGTGAATTCGTCGGGTTTCCACCGATTGAAAGCGAATCTGAAATGGAAAACTCTGAGGGGGGTGACATGGATTTAGATAATGTAGGTCAAGGTTTGGCTGAAATTGTAAATGCCTTAAACGATGAGATCTCTATGCAAATCGAGCCTTTTCAAATGCCTGATGAAATCGTCGACGATGATGGCGATCCGTTTGTGGCTATAAGACACATTGAGGATTTTATTGATTTCTTTAATCCTTTAGAGAGGGCTCTTGCACGTCTTAACCAGTCATCTTCAAACGGCGAAGCCGTTGAGGACATACTTGAACCAGACATACATAGAAATGACCAACAGCAATCCTCTGTATCATTTTCACAACATTCCCAGCCACACCCACACAATCAAACGCAACATGTAGAAGGTAGCAGAAGTACACATTGCCAGCAGACACTTGTGTCAAATACACAAAACTTTCAATACCAACCATACACGCACAATCAAACGCAACAGACAGAAGCTGGTGGTAGTAGTACACCAGCTAGACAAGACCTCCAACAACAGTCTCGGGTACATCGACACATTCAAGCAGAACATCCCCCAGCACCAACCCCCAGTACACAATCCACCTTGCAACAATCTTCAGACACAAACAGACAGGTGGGGGGACAAGTTAGGCGTCCGAATTTTAACAACTTGGAGATAAGACGACGTCTAAATACAACGAGACCCGAAGACCCCCTTGATTTTGCAGCCTTCTACACAAACATTGGCAATAATTTGAATGAAGCTGTGCAGGAGGTAATCAGATCGACTAGTCGCGGTGATATAGTCCAAGCAGAAATAGTGGGTGAAAATGTGAGGGAGCACTGTTACCTAGATGCTGTTAATGACCCGAATGACGTAACTGACGCAGTCCATAATTTGCTAGATCGCATCGCACAATCTAATACAGAGGTACTGGCCGACAATAGTCTAGAACTTGTTGTACAGATTGTATTTGATGTTAATGGCGGAGGAGGTGCCAAACGCAAACTAATTTTGACTACAAATGATGAAATGGTTCAAAAGAAGAAGAGATGTTTGTACATAACGTATGACAAAGATGATAAATTATGCTTTGCTAGATCGTTAGCATACCTGCTTGACGGATCGTTGACTGTTGATCAGGCTACACAGAGGGCTCGTTATTTACAGCAAAGCGTGGGGTTGACTTGTGAGACTGCCGTTAGTCTGAGGGACGTACACAAATTTGAAACGCTTGTGAAACGCAAAATCGTTATAGCTTATAGAGCGGATTGCGAACGCCCCCTGTCTTTTTTTGAGACGCAATACCCCAAATCAGAGGACTCAGTGTTCTTACTGCTATTAGACGGACACTATTATGGAATAAAATCGGTTAAGGAGTTCATAGGGAAATCCTACTTTTGCAGACAATGTTACAAAGGGCATAAAAACCAAGAACAACATAGTTGTGAGGGGCATTGTCACATCTGTCTCGACCCTACCTGCAAACAACAACCGTTCAAAGCCATTCATTGTAACGATTGTAACAAAATATGTCAGAACGAGAGTTGCTTCGTTAAACACAAAGAACGCAGACAGACCTCAAAATCCGAGACTAGCAACTGTGAGAAATACAAAAAATGTAGCGAATGCAGTGTGGAATATTACGTCAAATCACAGGGGGAGAATGTTAAACATAAATGCCCTCAAGCCAAATGCACAGTATGTGGAGAGGTTCTACCTAAGGGCGGTGATGAGGCGAGAGGAAACCCTCATCTGTGTTACATGCAGCCTCTAAAACCGGAAGCGCCTTGTAAACAAATAATTTACTACGATTTTGAAACATTCATAGGTGCTGACGGTAAACACAAACCCTACCTAGTGTGTACCAAATCGACAAAGGGGGTGGAAAAACATTGGTTGGGTCTTGATTGCGTCGAACAATTTCTTGATTATGTCAGGAACCCTCGTTTTGAACAGTCTAAACTAATCGCTCACAACGCCAAAGGTTTTGACGCTTACATCATTCTAAACAAAATGGTAGACATGGGGGTTAATGTCAGCGTCATTATGCAAGGGAGCAAAGTCATTTGTTTCTCAGATACGGACTACAAACTGGGGTACATCGACTCCTTGTCCTTCCTCACGATGCCCCTCAGCTCCTTGCCTAAAGCTCTAGGTTTCATCGATCAAACTAAAGGGTATTTCCCCCATGGCTTTAGCTCTCTAGACCATTTAAATTACATCGGTCCCTACCCTGATCCAAAATATTATGGGGTAGAGCGTATGTCGACGGTCCATCGTACAAAGTTTTTTGAATGGTACGAGGTAGCGTGTAAGGGAACCTTCAATTTTGCTCAGGAAGCTCTAATGTACTGCAGAAATGATGTGAATATTTTGGCGACAGCTTGTGAGAAATTTAGAGAGGAGTTTCTTAATGCGACTGGTACAGACCCGTTCAATTCTGTAACTATCGCCTCCTCCTGCATGAAGGTGTTCCGGAACAATTTCCTAACACCTAAAACATTGGCTATTACGCCGACCGATAATTACATACAACAATCCAAATCATTCTCACGCGACTCGATCCAATACCTAATGTGGGTGGCGCACAGCCAAAAAATACCTATTATTCACGCCTTAAACAAGGGGGAGGTCAAGATCGGGCAGTACTATGTAGACGGGTACGCTTTGATAGACGGCGTAAAATATGTATGGGAATATCTCGGATGTTTCTATCACGGATGCCGTGAATGTTACGATCCTACTCAAAAGTGTCCTATGAGTAAACGACCGTTTCAAGAAAAGTTTGACAGGGTTAAAAAGAAAATACAGGATCTAAAAGTCAAGCACGGTATACAGCTTGTGTTGATGTGGGAGCATGAGTGGCTGCGGTTAAAAAAGTCAAATCCGGATGTAAGAGAGTTCTTGCGCAATTCAAAATTCCCTGAGCCTCTTATACCACGTAAAGCTCTTTTTGGAGGGAGAACGAATGCCTTCGTGTTACGTTATACGGCTGCCCCCGGTGAACGTGTAATGTACGTCGATGTTACATCGCTTTATCCTTTTGTCAACAGCACATGTGCCTATCCGTTAGGACATCCTACCATCATTCACGACAATTTCGATGACCCCCAAAAGTATTTCGGGTTCATCAGAGCTAAAGTCAACCCTCCACGAGGCCTCTATTTCCCCCTGCTGCCGTACAAAACGGCAAGAGGTAAACTGGTGTTTACACTTTGTCGCACGTGCGCAGAACTTAACAATCAAGAAAGTTCGTGTTCGCATAACGATGACGAGAGAGCCTTAACCGGTGTTTGGGTTACGCCTGAATTCAACAAGGCTCTCGAGCTGGGCTACACCGTATCACAAATTACGGAGGTGTGGCATTTTGACTCGTCGAGTAGCGACGTCTTCAAAGCATACATCGATACATTCCTTAAAGGGAAGCAAGAGGCCTCGGGGTATCCTTCCTACGTCGTTGATCAGGCAGGTAGGGAAAAGTACATCGAAAACTATGAGACTCACCAAGGTATTAGACTAGACCCCTCAAAAATAAATGTGAATGCGGGTAAGAGGCAGGTGTCTAAATTATGCCTCAACAACTTTTGGGGTAAATTGGGACAGCGTGATAATTTGGATAAAACAGAGATTGTAAGCAGCACAGAACGCTTCTTTGAATTGTTATTTTCGGGGTTGTACGAGATCAAAGCCTTTCACTTCCTCAACGATCAAAGGTCGATCGTGCAGTACAGCTACCACCGACGTTGCAACGTCCCCCCCTCCAAAACCGCTAACATCTTTGCAGCATGCATGACCACGGCTTATGCACGTCTAAAAATGTACGCATATTTGGAGCGACTGCAGTCGAGTGTTTTGTACACCGACACGGACAGCCTCGTCTATGTAGTCAAAGACGGCGAAAGTCCTTTGGAATTAGGTGACTATTTGGGGGATTTGACTGACGAGTTGGGAGGAGATAGCATTCAGGAGTTTGTTTCAGCGGGTCCTAAAAGTTACGCCTACCAAACTAGGAACAGTATGAAAACGGTAATGAAGGTAAAAGGTATCACACAGACCCATGACACTTGCAAACGCGTCAATTTTGACAGCATCAAGAATTTAGTCGAAGGGTACATTGACTCATCAGGCACACAAACCAGAACGATTGAAACGCCTCAACACACTATCGTGCGTAACAAAAAGGGTTTTCACCTAAAAAACAGGTCATTCATGAAAACGTTCAGGGTAGTATATGACAAGAGACGTCTTATCCCCCACGGACACACCCTGCCTTTCGGTTATTAGTGTGTTTTGTGAAATGGAGTTAAATCAAGTTGATTTTGATCCGAGGCTTCAACCCCCCTTTTCTTGTTTAATATCTGGACCAAGCGGTTGTGGAAAAACATATTTTGTAAAAAGTATCTTGGAAAATTGTAACCATGTTATGAAAAGTCTTCCTGACAATGTTGTATGGATCTACACTTCTTTTCAACCTCTGTACGAGGAACTTCAAAAGCTGAATAAAAATATTAACTTTGTGAAAGGTCTCCCTGATTCTTTTGAGGATGAAAGTTTGTTTCCAGCGCGTCAAAGTCATTTGGTTATTCTGGACGACGTCATCTTTCAGGCGTCGGACCACCCTGAGGTCGTAAGAATTTTTACCCAATATAGACATCATAGGAATATGAGCGTCATCATGTTAACGCAGAACATTTTTCATCAAGGTAAATACAGCCGGACAATCAGCCTCAACAGTAATTATATGGTGTTGTTTAAAAACCCGCGTGATAAATTACAAACGAGTGTTTTGGCTAATCAGATATTTCCCTCAAAGAAAAAGTATTTTTTGGAAAGCTTTGAAGACGCTACCAAAGACGCTCACGGGTATTTATTAGTGGATTTAACCCCGACATGTCCAGATCAATATAGACTGAGGACGGGCTTACTAGCTCATCAGTGGCCTACCGTCTACATACCCAAGACTTAATAAGATGTCGAAGCTTTTAAAAAGAAATGCTCCGCTGCTCAAAACTTTGTTTCACGCCAAGCCCAAGAAACGTAAAGACATACTTTTGCGCGGTCCCGCTAGCTTGGTGAAAGCTCTCTGCGAGATTGCTCTAAATCTCTTAAAAGGTCACATACCGCTGAGTCCTTCGCAGTATAAGAGGCTAAAAAAGCAAAAGAAGGTGATCAGAGAATTGGCCGATAAGAAAAAAAGTCTGAAGAAAAAACGTGCGGTCTTGATTCAAAAGGGTGGTTTTATCTTACCCTTGTTGGGGGCATTCGCCCCTGTCCTCGGAAGTCTTTTAGGCGGTCTAATAAATAAATAAACTTTAACCAACATGAGTTTGAGAACAGCTCAGAAAATGATTCTTGTCTCACCTCACCAACTGGAACGTTTAAGCAGGCCGGAACCAACCATTCGAGAGACGGCGGAGCGTAATTTGGATTTTAAAATGAAGGAGGTCCTAGAAGATAGTTCTCTAAACCAGTATGAGAAAATTAAAAAGTACCAATCCTTGATGCAACGATATTTAGGGTTGCTCAAACAAGGGGAAAACGAACGACGACCAATCAACCTGACTCTACCTGCTGAGACATCAAACACATCCCCATCAGATGAAGCGATGGGTTTGGAGAATGAAGCCTGGCTCGACATCGTCCAAACAATCCCTCCTCGTTACCGTAAAAACGCCGATTATGTTTTAAGAAAACTGTCTACCGACGAAAGAGGTTGGACTCCTCGCAGCGAATTCATCTTCAGAGGTAAGCCCGTCAGAGGATCCCACATGACTGATTTACTCAAACATCTCATCGGCAAGAATGTTTCATCGCAAGGTCCTAGAGGTTGGAGCGAGTTTCTACACACCCTCTCAGAACTCAATATACCCGAAACAACGGTTTCTAACCCACATGCACGCGAGGAGTTGAGACGTCTAAAAAACGGCTCATATACATCTAATCCCATTGTTAAGGAATCTTCGAACGGGAAAAAGAAAAGAAAACGGACTGCTTCGACTATAAAGTGGGAGGGGTTTTAAATATGACACTTATTTTATGTAAGGAAAAACACATCACTCTGTATTGCCTTTTAAATTGCTTTTATTGAATAAATGATTTGAAAAACAATCCGTTACAGACAATGACATTTTTTAAATTTGTTGAAAGAACATGATTTTTGTCCTCCGCATGGTTTGCAGGTAAAAAACCGGTGTCGCCGAACAAAAGCAGATACCATAGCATCATTCTTGATTACATCGTCGGTGTAGCAGTCCATCACATCCTGGTAAGACTCTCCACACCCTCTATGGCTCAGGTAGTACACACAATGAGGGCCGCAGGCCGCTGACAGTTCGTGTTGTAACTGGCGATTATGGTAAATTATACGGTTAGAATACTTTTCCAGAAAAGACTTTATACTTTGTGGGTAATATTTAAAATCAGGGGGAAAGCCGAAGGGGTCGAAAAAAGATGCAGAGTCGTCCTTTTCCAAGGTGAGAGCCAACCAATGTTCTCCGGGTTTAGAGCGGGGGTGTGTATTAACTATATAGTATATGGGGGGCGAGGGTTTCAAGGAGGATAACTCGTCCGAAGCGTAAACGCCTCCAAATAAATGTCCTTGTAAACGTGTCATCAAACTCTCCAATTCCCTTCCGTTCATCTCCTCAGTAATAGTCCATTAACACTTCCCTCTTCGAGTTAATTTCTAAAATAGAGTCGTAACAAGCGTACACAATAAGTGTGGCGGTATGGGGAAGCGGGGTCCTGAATCTCATCTCCAATCTGAGTGTACCGCTGGACACAGGGGATAAAGCCTCTGTGTCCTGGCTAGGATTTAGATTAAAGGCAAACAGAGCGTAGCCTTGTTGAAAGTCTTCGTGGTCTATACTTAGAGGTAAATCTTTTAAAAACCTCCCCGTCGAGGAAAACAAGTTATGAAACTCGCGCACTGCGTTTCCTGCGTTAAATTGGGGTTGAAACGCCTTAGATGGGATCTGCCGCCCTTCTTGAGTTAGGGCTAGGTATTCAATATTGTGGTGGGCAAAGTTAAAAGGATTTAAATTCTTCCGCCCCACAAAAGCGCTGTGATTGACGAGTGCTAAAACCACATACTTTGGCGTATGTCCCAAAAAGAGATTGTCTTGATGGCAGATCCTCGATAACTGGGGTATAGAGTAAGTCTTTACGTTGATCCTCGATAGGGGGTACAGCGCGTTGTCTTTGTGGAGAGCCGCTGCGTGACCCAAAGAAACGGCCGGTGCGACCGCTACTTTTTTTACAAAAAGGGTGGCTCCTATTATCTTCAGAGAGCAATCAGCGTCGGGGGGACTCATTAAACAAAAATCATCGCTGGCTCTTGTTAGCTTTAGCCTTAGATCCACGTTATTTAAGAGGTATCTCTCACAAAAGAAAATATCCGAGTGAATGGGGCCTAGGAGTTGAAATTCCCTGGACCCCTCAATCAATTGGGCTCTGTGAACCAGCCCTTCATTAACATCGTTGCCCGTGAGCGATGTTGAATCCATCCGCCCTCGTGTATCTTTGAAGAACATGGCTGTGCTAAATTGGCTTTTGAGAGAATCCTCTGAAAAGTTTAACAATGTTTCAATCATAGCTCTGTAAGGGTGAGTAGCGCTTGATTGTGAGATGAGTCTATCCCCTAATGTAACATCTACTTGGGTAAAGATTGTGTTTAACGGATAGTTAATGATGCCTACGTGGTCGGTGGGGCCCAGATGAGAGCCGTCTCTGTGTGTTACTCGCAAACGCAGGTAAAGCATTGTGTCCGAGAGATCCATATATTTAGAACCGTCCCCCGGTATGAAGAATTCAATGGGTCCTTGCTCCGTCAAAGCTGATAAGGGTGAAATTTCGACGTATTGGCTTTGTTCTATCGAAAGTTGGGTCATTGGGGGTGAGAACAAATCTAATTCCGACAGAGTGCATTCTTGCGACTTGTGATGTAAAAGAGCCATTTTCGTCAGATTGTTTAAGAGAAAATGTCGGCGTTGCTTCTTCGGCGCTTCCTTCTTGAGACTGATTTCCTTTTGACTGCACGCCTACGCTTTTTATGAGTAACCAGTCTCTGACCTATCGGTCTCCTTGAAGGTCTTCGAGCCAAAACCATTAACCCGGATCCATCTTGATTATTTTCTCTTCTCTGTATTCTTTCCATCGCACGTCCTGCTACATCCATGGCAATATTTTTAGCCGCCGACTGCAGGTGAGGTTTCGCTACTGTAAAACCTTTTTTGACTAAAGGTACGACAAAACGGAAAAGTTTAGAAAAAATGGAGCCCAAACCTCGCCCATATTGCACAGGGGCCCCGTGAAAACCCGGAAGCGACCCTCCTGCTTGGGTTTCGTAATAATTAACAAAGCGATACAGGTCAGGGTGTGTCTCCATCACGACCATTGTTTTTTACCTCGGTTTAAAATGCAGGGTAATAATTATCTTTCCGTATTTAAAATTAACCGGCTGATTCTGATCCGTCTTAATCTGTATTCCTACTTCTTCAATATGTCTCCTACTAATAGGCAGGTAGTAAGCAGGGTTGAAAGTTTTAAAAATAAACTCCCCGTATCTCCCTTCGATCGGAACAGTCCTCAATAACGGAGCATAGGCATCCCCTACCGTCTGGTGTTGCACCACGTCTGTATAAACGTATAAATGGTATTGACCCGCCTTTATATCGGCTGGGTACGGGGCAGGTAACCAATTAGGTTTTATAGTAAACCATTGTCCTTCCTTCATACCAAGTATGTAAGCCAACGGTGCATTAAAGCGGATCTTATAACATCCGGTTGACGACATCCAAAGAAATTTCCGCATATTAATATCGTAATGGAGTAAAATTTGGTTGCCTATTTTATTTTTTATAATATACAGAACCGCCTCTCGTAGCTTGTCAAGATCTTCATATTCCCCGGATGTAATATCTAAGGTGTGGGTTACAAATTCGTTTTTATCAGACCCCCTAGCTGTCTCGGAGTTCTTTGCATCCTTAGCTTTGGAAAGCGTCATATCTTTTATATAGAAAGTAGTCTGGTTTTCGGGTACGTTTATCCAACTACGAGGGTATGAAATCTCAGTCAGGGCCACCTCCCAACTTCCTTCGAGATCAATGTGTTGGGCCAAATTCACTCTGAACTGTGAGATTGTGTTGTCCGTATACACATCCATACTAGCGTTAGAAGGTAGAGTAACGTAGAATCCTCCATCGTGTAAGGGATCCATGCCGGCTTCTGATACAAGTTGTATTTGAAACTCTTTTTTAAACGTCTACAATCTGAGAAGCGGGGACCCAGCTATCGAATTTCGAGGGCCATCCCTTCCAACGAACGAGGAATTGTCTCTGCCCCCTCACCGTGCGCCTTTTAAGGATTTTCTCAATATGGAATGTGTGGTCTTTTGATACGCTCACCTTCTGTAATTCACCTTCGTAAAACGATCCTTCTATGACATCCCCGTCATAATCTTTCAGTTTGTAGACGGGTGGAAAACGAGGAAGACATTCAGATATGGTAAACAATTCGTCCGTAAAGCTCTGCTCGTATTTTTTATCAAACACTCCTCTTAATTTAGATATCCTCACCACATCTCCTGTTTTAAAACGCATTTTTAATTTCCCACTTTGCTCTATCGGCATATTACCGTATAGATTCTGGAAAACCTGTTGAGTATTTCCGTCAGTAACTTGATTGGGCTTCATTTTTATACTTTTATGGTAGCTTTCGTTATAACTACTTACTAAATCTTGTACGACGTCGATATACCTGCGTGTGTTTCTGGCCGTAAAATATCTCCACATTCTAGTTTTTAAAGTCCTATTAAACCTTTCAACAACCTGGGCTTTCAGATCACTGGCAGTAGCAAAATGAACAATGTTGTGTTTTTTCATCAGGTTCTGAAAATGTCTGTTAAAAAATTCTTTACCCGCGTCGGTCTGTATTTTTCGAGGCGTCCCACTCTCAGACAAAACAGATTCAAAAGCTTTAACTACCTGCGGAGCCGTCTTATCCTTCAAAATGCGTACGTAGGCTTTTTTTGAAAAAACATCGATGACGGTCAGTAAATATTTAAATCCATCGTTGACGCCAGCCAGGGCCTGCATATCGCAGAGGTCTGCCTGAAATTGATTCAGCGCCCTTGGGACAAAAACCCTGTTTCGTGGGAAATTGATTCTAGCGGGTTTGTGTAAGGTGTAGGCATCTTGCTCGATTAAGAAACCCCTGACTCGATCACGATTTACTTTTTTACCCGTAACATCCTGTACACCTAAGTGTAAACGCTCTACACCACCAAAACTGGCCGGGTGTGAGGCATCGTAGTAAAGCTTCTCCATACACTTCCTCTCAGCCATCATCATCAGAAAATGAATTTAAATGATATATGCAACGATTATTTATTGATAAATTCACACAGACATGACTTCTTTTGTTTTTTTGGTTTATTACATGATTTCCATAGTATAATCATACACAATAGTAAAAATGATTACATGCATAATGCTAAAAGGCAATACTAAGAATTAATATACTCAAGGACTCGGGATAAGACATAGGGACTAACTTTTAATTCAACGACGGTTTGAAATTCTTTTAATTCAGCAGGTAAGTCTAAAGGGTAGTTATTTTCTAGACAGTATTTTGCAGAATCAACAAACAGAGTCAAAATTGTTACCAGGTGACCTACACCCACGTCATCACACCATGCATCCAGAACGGCTTTAATTGTATTGGCCAAACCCAAATGACTCTCGTTCACAACACGTCTGACAAAACAATCCCAAGATACATGAAATAGCGAATGAGACAATGATCTGACTTTTTGCATAATCAACAACATTTTGTCAATTCGTCCGTCTCGGTCAGAAGTATGTAGAATGGTTCTCTCCAGAATGTCCGCCCAATTACACAAACCGTAATATCGAAACAACAATTTTCTGAAGATATTCCCCATCGTGTGTCTCTATTTAGAATTGTAGTACTTGTCCAGCAGAGTCTTGAGGTCGTTCGACAGCGATCCGGGGCCTTCAAGGGCGTCCAGTTGCTCGAGCTTGTCGAGTATCTTCTTCTCTTGCTCGAGATCTAGCAGGACAATCTCGGCCGCTGTCTTGACCTTCTTAATGTCGGTAGTCAGATGAAGCAAGTTCAACATGTAATGAATGCTGGGGAGGAATTTAGGCGTGCACAACAATGCTATCACACGATGATAATGTTTCCTAAAATACTCATCATCGTCTATTTCTAGACACTGGTGCTGCCTCTGGCTGGGATGGTTGATTAAACAGCCATTACATTCATCTCTACTGTATTTAACTATAACTTGATTGAGGAGATGTCCTATAGTCTGTTTTATACAGTTGTACTTATCCCGACACAGCCAACTGTCCGGGGGCCCGTTCCAGACAAGGTCCCAGTCCTTGTCAAGGTTTGTAGGTGAAGGCAAAGCTGTTGGCGGGCACCCCTCCACAACGTCCCCGTCAGAGGTTAGTTGCTGCTGAGGCTGCTGCTGCTGAGACTCCTGAGGCTGCTGAGGAGGTAGGTGTTCATGCCGGGTATTGAGTTCCTCAGGAGTCATCAGCAGTTGTGAATACTCCAGCGAGGCAATGTACTCATCGGTCAGCTGCACTTCTTGAGAGTTCTCCGGCGGAGGGGTGTTCTCGTCGGCAGTCGCGGGGTACTGAGAACAGTCCAACTGCTCTCGCTCAAGGTGGGTCGCGGCTGCCTCAACGTCCTTTCCCTCCTCAAAGTCAGAGCTCTCTGTCTGCGTACCTTTTGAGACTTTAAGCCGCGATCCTTCCACCAGAGGCACCACACTCCGGGCACCCAGAGGCGTCCACGATGTTGCCAGGCGTCTGGAACTCTGTCTGGTAGGAGGCATCGTTGTCGTCGTTGGCTTTTTCAGGCAAAGTGTAGTCCGGTTGGAGACTCCTGCTCTTATATTACATAGGGGCGGTTATATGGGAGGGATTTGTTGTAAAGAGGCGTATTTTCCCATTGTCTAAGTGGTAGGGGGCTGTCCTTGAGGGGGGTTGGCTTATGACGTCAGAGTAGGCGGTTCATAGGGGCGTTGACTACTCAAACGTCAACGCCTTCCTTACACCCACAATGTTTCGCCAATGCCGGCTGTCCAAAAAGAGGGTGGAGATTTTTTCAGAGTGCGCATCCATCCTCTCATTCCATTCAGCCAACGGTAGGGTCAAAACCCTCAAAAAAACACCACATTCAGTGTTAAATGCTTCCAAAGTAAAAAACAGTTCATTCTGATTTGTGCGATCACCAGTCTCTATCAGGTTGTTAGAATCAATTTTCACCTTAAAAAACCAACGACCTGTAGGCGTTGTCCTCGAGACCCATGTAAATGTTAAAACATTCCATGGTTCAGACGACTTCATACATTCTTTCAACACTCGAGGTACCAGTTGATTTAATATACCCCAGTCATTAGAGTTTAGAGTCCCATAGCCACTAGGTGATGTATTTTCAACACCGTCCATGCTAAAATACAGACACAGCTCACCCATCTCGTAAAGGAAGCGGTATCCCCATGAGGCAGATGGATCCAAAGACCATATTTCCTCCAAAGACTCTGCGGGGGGTTTCTGAATACGTCGCAAAAACATCTGCTTCTTACGCGGCGCATCCAAAATCGAGTCGGTCCCAGTGCGTCCCATCTGCACTGAAACATTTGTCTCGCTGATTACATTGATTTTCCCCGCCATCCTCGCTGTAGCTCTATCGGACTGTTGAAGCGCTTGTTATATACTTTTTACCCATACTAAACCACTCCCTCCGATCACGTCATTCAATCTCATTATTATTCATTATTCACTCAATCTAGGGGGGCGTGCACCGGATCCGGAAGTTAACCAAACAATTAGCATTTGAACCCGGGTCAGCCATGATATCTGCAAAAACAGGTAGGAACACCACCTACACATCATCCATCTTCATTAAGGGGTCATTAATCTTCATTAAATGACATCAGGAAGTCATTAAGGGTCATTCATCTTCATTATATAACACCTGGAAGTCATTAAAGGTCATTCATCTTCATTAAACGACATCCGGAAGTCATTAAAGGTCATTCATCTTCATTATACGACATCCGGAAGTCATTAAAGGTCATTCATCCTCATTAAACGACATCCGGAAGTCATTAAAGGTCATTACCCCTCATTAAATGACATCTGGAAGTCATTAAAGGTCATTAACCCTCATTATATGACATCTGGAAGTCATTAAAGGGTCATTCATCTTCATTAAATGACATCAGGAAGTCATTAAGGGTCATTAATCTTCATTAAATGACATCAGGAAGTCATTAGGGGTCATTAATCTTCATTAAATGACATCAGGAAGTCATTAAGGGTCATTAACCCTCATTAAATGACATCTGGAAGTCATTAAGGGTCATTAACCCTCATTATATGACATCTGGAAGTCATTAAAGGGTCATTAATCTTCATTAGGGAGGGGTCATGACCCATACATGACCCCCCTAATCTAATTAAGAATGTCATCCATCAAATTTTGACAGAAGCGGCCTTGTAATATTCTCTCTAATGTGATAACGTCATTTTTCATGAGCAATTAATACCTTTAAAACTCATTTTGACACTTGCTGTCGACTGAAGATGAGATCAGGAAAAAAGGTAGCAGCCAATCATGGCTCATTTTACTGACTGAACCCACAAAACAGATGAGCTGTGATTGGTCATTAGCTCTTTACTTCCTATGTCATCTTCAGTCCAAAAAGGTGCACCCAAAGTAAATTTGAAGCTGTTTTTTTTCCCTTTCTTTCTTTCTTTCTTTCTTTCTTTCTTTCTTTCTTTCTTTCTTTCTTTCTTTCTTTCTTTCTATAAATATATCACTGTTTTTGTTTTTTTTTGTTTTTGTTTTTTGTTTTGTTTTGTTTTTGTCGCCGGTGGGATGTCCACACGATGAGGAGTTAAAGGTATTACTTGTACATGAAAAATAATAAATAAATTCTCATATTAATTCTGCACTAAATATTAACTTTTACTGCTAAAAATTGATACATGAGTCAAGTATGTTTTTAAGGTAGCAGTTCCATTATATATTGTTCCTTTTTAGTCGGTAGTACTCGGTACACTTCCAAAATGGGTTACATCTAAGCAATTTTGACTGAAAAAAAAAAAAATGAAAAGGAGCTTGACAGACACTCTGTTTGGTGTCCGGAAGTGTTCTGTTATATTTCTGCTGCCCTTTAAACCAGAGGTACTCCTCGTGTCCTGGCCGTGCAAACCCATATACAGGCTTACTGTATTTTCCAAGCAGACACATGCTGCCAAAGACACAACAACCTCGACAGCAACAATACAACAGCATCCAAAGCCATAAATAATATAAACCTATTCTTCGGGATACATTGGACACAGTGGGACAACAAACACTGGAACACAACCTCAACGCAGTACTTCCTCAGTCCATCGACACCTCTATCTCCACTACAAGGGACTGACAAGGGGATCCACAGAAATATTCAAAGACCACCACGCAAACACCTCCTATACTCAACATAGTCCCATCTTGATATGTTGATAAGCATCCACCACCACCTGTTTACCTACCAGTGCAGCACATCTTCAGATCCTTGAGGAGCAACCACTTTTGACACAGTACATTGATGGTCTGGGCAGGTTGTTTTCGGCTGCATTTCCTAGCCCTCGGGCCCTTGGGATAGTCCTTCTGTTAAATTACCACAGGGATCCAGAGAGGAGTTTTCAAACACTCACCTGACAAGGGAACAGATGACACAAAAGAAGCCCTTCTCTTGTCGAAACAATAATACAGCACGCCTCCACCTTCCTGTGCCAACACATGACACTACAACAAGGTGAATTTCCACGACTGCATACAATGCGGAACTGCCATCACAGCACATCATCATGCACTAGATGCCTCTTCGCTTTTCTACAAGTGACCAAGCGCCATTAAACCAAATCAAAGCAAGCCATATTTCAGTGGCCATTTTTACATGAGAAGAAATATCCACGGGTGGGGCGGGGGGCTCATGAAGACACAAGCATGAAACATTGATCAAGCATACGAGTACAGATGCAAACAGATCACAAATCCTCTTCAAAGCGCTACATTTTTGGACTGGTATTCTGTTTTTCCCTTTACCTTCCCACCCGTTTCCCTTCTATCTGCTGTTCTGTTGTTTCAGTTTCCCTTTTTCCCTTTTTTTTCTTTATTTTTACTTTTTAAAATTTTTATTTATTTATTTTATTTTATTTTTTATTTTTTTGCACTGGCCCACAGTGATGCCTTTAACACCTCCCGTGTGATGCAGGTTTGGCTCAGTGTGTCTGTGGAAAGACAGCCCATTCTCAAATGATGCACTAATCCTGCTTTGTGGTCAGCACGGTAAGATGGAAACGCTTGTCATCGCAACTTTTGAAGAAGGAAAAAAAAAACTGAAATGGCAGAAAGCGAAAATCAAGCTTGAAAGTGTGGATGTACTTATCTTTGGTGGTGGTGATGCAAAGAAGGAAGACATGAAGAAAAAAATGGAGAATGAGTTGAGCTTGGAGGGTAGCATCCTTACTGAAGACTATCCCCTACCTACCCACTGTGTCCAATACTTCATGTATGGTGCTGTAAGTACTGCTAAATGACAAACTGATGTAATGGTTAAAATCTGACAGTTACTGTAGACCACAGTCAAACTTGCTGTTGTTTACTCAAAATGCTGTATCAAAATAAGAGGTGGTAGCAGTAGTAGTGTAGAAGTAGCCATTAACTCTTTTACTGCCACACGTTATTAAAAAACAACCCCCAATGCCAGCGGACTTCGAGCATTTTAACTCATTTTTCGAAGCAAACAGAATATTGTATTGTTTTGCTACATAAACAACATGGGTACCACATGAAAGATCACATTCCATTCTTTCATTAGAAAAAAAAAAGTATGTTTCTACCAGGGCTGTCAAAGTTAAAGCGTTAATAGATTAATTAATCATGGAAAAATGTCGCATTAATTACGTATTAACACATATTAATCACACTATTTTTTTTTTTGGCCGCACTTGAGCCTTGAACGTAACCGCGGATGGTAACATTGAAGGCTGTGCAGGTCAGTGATGAGGTCAATGCACGGCATTTCCTACGCCTGTTGTTCCAAAATGAGTGGGGTGACTCCAATTGGTGTGTTCAGTGGTAAATTTCGCTTTAAAAAACACCCCGACGGGACTTTAGATAAAACGCAAGTCATTTATGTTTAATTAATTAATAATTGCTGAATTGCACCCAATTGATATGATGCTGTTACGTTTTGAGCAAAACACGCATGCATGCAATTGCGTACATGCATTTAATCAATGTTTGCAAATGACATTCAGATCATAAAATGCGTTAATGTCAAAATATTACGGTATTTTGTATTTATTTTATATTACGCGAATACGTAAGTAATTAGTTGATTAAGCGTGATTAATCAAAATTAAAAAGTGTGATTAATCAGATTAAAAATTGTAATCGTTTGACAGCACTAGTTTCTACCTTATTCCCTTCTTTAGTAATCACCATTTGAAAATGGGTCATTTGAGTGACATTGAGCAAAAATTGAAAAGAAAACTACATTTTCTCCACAACAGTGACTTTGATACTAATATTTTTTGTTTAGTGACTCTCTGTCAAATTAGGTTTAATTAGGTTTAATCAAAGGCTTTGATCATTCACGTCAGCCTTGAAAACGTTCTGTTTCATCAGATTGTGTCGTTTAATTGTAATTTGCAGCTCTAGTTAGGGCCTGAGCAGCCATCTGCTGGCCATAGTTAGTGGGTGTTTTTGATTTAACAACTCATTGACCTGGCTGTGCTGCACTTGGACGTTGCACTGACCACTGATATATATATATATATATATATATATATATATATAAGTAGTTGACGTCACTTAACATTTATGGCGGCATACATGGTGATTTTACTAAACGTTAAATGTTTTTGGCGGTCAAAGAGTTAATGAAATGATTACTTGTGACAAACTGGTATAATTTAAAAAACTGTTATGTGGATACTTTTTGTGTCTATATGTTTTGATAAATGTATGTCGTAGTTCTGGTTGGATTAGGTAATGTACAGAATAATAATTGTGGCACAAAAGGGTTTCACCTTGTACTTTTTGACAAATGGAGATAAAATAGTTTTTAGGACCAATTGGAACTGCAAATGACTGTGCTGTATTGTGGTTGAGTACACCACATCATGATAATAGTACTTGTCAGACAACTACTGCAAACTGCAATTTCGTTTTGTGGTCATGTGAAATGTTTTGTTATGCAAACTGTTGCATACCAATTTCATTTTGTTGTCATTACAACACAATTGTTAGTGCTGTAGAGTAATGTTCAGGCAATGTTGTCAAATGCATGTTTGTTGTAACTTTTTATTTGACATGTGTATGTGTACCTGCACAGATGCTGATGGTGAAGGCAATTGGAACAATTCACAAGGTGTGTTTGTGTTTATACTAGGATGGCAGTTGTGAACAAATCTCCATTATGTCATTAATTGGGTTACAAAATCATACCTTAAGTCAGTGGTTAAGATGCAAGCTCCTTCTGTTGCATGTCAGTCACTTTGCCCCATAACACAAAGCCACCACTGTAATTTTCCAGCATGACATCTTGTTGACAAGCTCCTTAATTGGCTTTTTTGACTGTACCCTGCGTAGATCCTAATGCAAATCCAAACAAGCGTCAGAGGCAGCCTGCTCTTCTTGGGGACCACCCACCTGATTATGGTATGAACCCAAAAACAATTTCAGTCTGATACACAAATTAGGAATACTGCTCAAGTTGACCCCCCCCCCCCCCCCCCCCCCCCCCCCCTTACCATAAAGGTGGCCCTCAAGGAGGCTATCATGGCTACAATGATGACAGCTACGGACCTCCTTCCCACCGCATGGGGCCAGGCATGGCCGGACGTGGTCGTGGAAATCAACGCTATGGCGCTAGTTATGGGCCGCCGCTCCCAGAGTACGGCCCTCATGCTGACTCGCCCGTACTTATGGTATATGGTCTTGAGCCCTCAAAGATCAATGCTGACAAGGTCTTCAACATCTTCTGCCTCTATGGCAATGTGGAGAGGGTGAGTAATATAACAGTGCTCCTCTTAAAAAGAACCCCGACTCTCATGATAAGTTTGCTCCGTATGATTTATTTGGTTGTTACTGACATAATTGAGATTCATTTTTTCAAAAACCAATTGCAGTTTAATCCATTTTTGTAGAAACTTTATTTGAATGTACGCTGCCATTGTTGTTTACGTCACACATTCTGTGTAGTGAAAGATAATGGGCGCTTGCTCTATGTCGAGGAAAGCTAAATGGGTATCCAGAAAGTGAGGTAAATCTCTGTTACTTTCCTAAAGGGATGACCAAAGTCTCTTGAATGCGTCTGGTCAATGACGAGATCACGGCGTTGGAGGAGGATGACTCCTTTTATTCTTTATTTTTTTCCCTGTTTTTTTTTTGTTTTGTTTTTGTTTTTCCTTGCCCTTTTGTGGTTTGATCAGGGGATGTCGTTACTATTTGTCAACTGTGGGCATGTGAAGCCCTTTGAGACTTTTGTGTGATTAAGGGCTATATAAATAAACTTGACTTGACTTGACTTCCCGCATGTTGTTTCTTTAGAACGCTACGAGGCTTAAGCAGCCTTGACACTTGCACGATTTTGTGGCACGAATTGGCACGACTTGAGTCGTGCCAGTGCGCGAACTAGTCATAAAGTGTGCGTAAACCCGTCGTAACTGCGTGCCATTTGGGGGCAAAAATTTTGAAATGTTCAAAATTTTTGTCACGACAAAATTTCGCGATCGGGTCGTGAACTATGCACAAACTGTCCGTAAACTTGTCGAGACGATGAGGAAAGAATGCGTGGCAGTGCGCGCCTTGGATGGGCCCTCCGCCCCAGGGGCGGGCCGAGCAGACGATCAAACTTGACTATACCAGAGGAAGTCAAACTCGTAACAAGGTTTCCGTATACAGGTGAACCTGCGGAATGATCATTACCGGAGAGAGAGGGCGAGCAAGCCCGCACAGACGGAGGCGCCTTCGAACGAGAGGCCGAGTGCACGCGGCCGCTGATAAGTCGGATGAGTCGGGAGCTCCGGCCGTCCGCCTCCCCGCTACCCCGCGGGGAAGTGGCCAGGTCGGCCGACTCGGTTTGCGCTCCCACACTTCCCCACGTCCACCCAACCTTGGTCCCGGCCCGGGGACACCCCCCCTCGCCGGTGCCAGCGTGGCCCGGCCACCTCGGAACCCGACAGCCAACGGGTACGGAACTGGGTTGGGGAGACCCCTTTTTATATGGCGTGCCGAAGTCGGCACGACACCGTCCAAATTGCGCGAACTCGTCGTGCATTGCGGGAAGTGCGTAAACCTTGCGCAAACTCTGCGTAAACTATGCACAAACTATGCGTGAACTCGTCGTGAACTATGCGTCAACTAGTCGTGAACAGTGCAGGAACCTCCCAGTTCGTGCCGCAAAATGGCACGACTTGCCACGACAGAATCATGCCCAAAAGCCGTACAAGTGTCAGGCCGCCTTTACCTCGTTTTGTTTCGCAATGCTCGGCAGAGAACCAGCCGCCATTCTACGTCACTACGCACTGAATGTGTTGCGACGTAAATAATAATGGCCGTGTACGTCCAAATAAAGTTTTTACAAAATGTATTAAACTGGAAAGGATTTTTGGAAAATGAATCTTATAGTTATGTTAGTAACAACTAAATAAATCATATGGTGCAAACTTCGCATAACATCTTTTCAAGATTTGACTGAAGAGAAGTCATTGGTTTGTTGTCAACTGTATATGCTTTGACTTGCAGGTTAAGTTCATGAAGAGCAAACCTGGAGCCGCAATGGTGGAGATGGGTGACTGCTATTCTGTGGACAGAGCCATCTCTCATCTTAACAACAATTTCCTTTTTGGACAAAAACTCAATGTCTGGTAGGGGCAGTAGTCTTGAAAATGCTTATCTTAAAAAAAATAAATTAAGTCATTACTGTGCTCGATATCCAGATACAAACTTCTTGTCTTTGCTTTCTTGGTAGTGTGTCCAAGCAGCAAGCTATAGTGCCAGGCCAGAGCTACCAGTTAGAAGACAACAGCAGTAGCTTCAAAGACTTCCACGGTTCTCGCAACAACCGCTTCACCTCACCAGAGCAGGCAGCCAAGAACCGAATCCAGCACCCCACCAATGTCCTACATTTTTTTAATGCACAGCCTGACATCTCTGAAGAGATCTTCAACCAGGTCAGAAAAGTCACAGGACTTTATAGTGCATTGGTCTGATCAAATGCCAGGTTTTTGCTATTTAAAAAAAAAAAAAAAAAAAGAAAAGAAAGAAAGAAAGGCAGACACTAGAAATAATTTAATTTAATTAACCTGCTTGCATAAACCTGCACACCTTCAAACTGAGCATTTACTGCTTTTACAGCACTCAGTCTTGGGTTTGTGTATTTCATGGGCATATCAGAGTCACCAGTATTGTAATTGTGTAATGTAATAAAGTAGTGAAATTTCTCCTGAGTCATGTTTTCCCATTTTAGGTCTGCGATGAATTAGGAGTTAAGAGTCCATCAAGTGTGAAACTTTTCAATGGGAAGAGTGAGTATTTTATTTATTTTTTTTATTTTTTTCTGTTCACAATTCAGCAAAACAAACTTTTCATTCCATATAGGCACAAAGAAGAGTAATTGACATGAGCATAAGATGTTTTGGACATGTATTAACTAGGGATGTAACAATATCCAAACATCACGATACGATATTATCATGATATGAAGCTGACGATACGATAATTATCACAAGATTGTGGGGAGGTTGGCGATATTTAAAAAAAGGTCACAATATTGTAAAAAAAAAAAAAAAAAACACAATATTGTGCTTTTGTACATAACAGCAATACATATAAACTACCTTCAATCTCAAATAACACTTAATATTGAGGGACTTACTCGCTAATGCAAGCCCACATTGAGTTCCTCCACTTATTTACTAGCTTCAAAGCATTTTACAATAACCTTTATCTGACAATTAGTGTATTTTAAACAGAAGGGCCAAAAAATACCTAATGGAAATTAAACTGCACTAAAAAAACAAACAAAAAAACTAGCCACCAGAGGGTGCTAGAACTGCACAAATGGAAATCAACCTGACTTTTTTTTTTAACAGATGTGTTCCCTTTAAATAATGTGAACATGACGACAACAATATTGTGGCAGTTTTAATATCACGATATTGCCGGTATCATTACATCCCTAGTATTAACTGGCGTTTGTGTTCATAATTATTTTGCGGCAACTGGTCTTGCTTCTCATTCAAAATCAGATTTTAATACTGTACAAAACTCAACATATTTAGATTGAGAAATTTGAGAGTGTGAGTTATGTTTATCTGTGGCTCAGTGAATGTACACTTTATTTTTTGGTGAAAGAAGCGTTATCAAAGATGATTCTCTTAAGTGTCGCTCACAAACATGCAACAGCTTCAGATTCATCAAATATATATAATGCATACATCCTCCATTTCGGAAAAGATACCTTTTAGTGGTTAGGGGCTACATCGAAGCGACAATGCTGGCAATTACATAACTTTTGGTTTTGCGCTACATAATGCATTTGTGTCCTGAATATAATGTTATATCATGTGACTGAGTGACCCAAATGACAATATTTGATTTGATGTTATGTTGCTGTTGTTGGATTGGAAACCTATGTCCACATTTTGTCAATTTCATTTTTTTTCCCCACAAAGCAATACTGTTGGTCATTCCCCAGTTTCGTTTTCAAATTAATGAACCAATCTATTGAAAATACTTGTTGTTGTAATGAACGATAAAATGTCAAATAACTCAAAAAACATGCCATTTGTTGTGTATCTTCCTGAAAAAAATAAATGTACTGAAGATACAGGAATTCCACTCAACTGTGACAATATCGTACATTCTTAAAAGGCATGATGCCATTATGATCTCATATACGCACACAAAGGTCTGGAACCAAAAGATCCCCAATCACAAAGAATTGTACATTCTTTAAAAAAAAAAAAAAAAAGTTTTTTTTTTTTTTTTTTGTTTTTTTTAAATTGATTTATTTTTATTTGTTCGTTTTTTTTTTTTTGTTTTTTATTACTAAAACCTTACTTCACTAAAGTTACTTTTTTTTTCATCTATTAGCATCAGAAATGAAAACTGACCATGCTAATTATCAACAGACATTGAACTATATTTCAATGTATTATTCATTTTTATTTTATTTTTTGTCTTGTGTGGCACAAAAGGCGAGCGAAGTTCATCAGGTTTGCTTGAGTGGGAATCCATTAATGATGCCATGGAAGCCCTGGCAATGATGAACCACCACCAGATGAAAAACCCCAGTAAGTATTTACATATTGCAAATGCAAAATGTGAGTATGATCGTCTTAACTTTCTAAATGTATGCATACAATGTTTTTGCACTTTCTTTTTCTAGGTGGGCCCTACCCATACACTCTGAAGTTGTGTTTCTCAACCGCCCACAATGCCAGCAGCTAAATAGTAGCGCTTCAATGTAACCTTTTATTTCTTTGCATAAATAAACTATAATGTAGTTCTGTTCTTATGACCTGTTAAAATGTTCACTCACTATTGACACAAATAGAATTGTTGTGCTTGATTATATTATTTAAGTGATTATAGTATTTCTTCTTTTCAATGTATTAATATCTATTCCTCAATCTGAAATATTTAAATGATAAACCCAGCCTTTTGTTTTTAAATTGAGGGAATCTCACTTAGAAAATCAACATGCATATGCATATTTATTGGCAAGGTGTGTTAATGAGCAAATTGCAGTTTTGTGATGTTTTTTTCCCCTTCTTTTTTTAAAGACATTTGTCGTTTAGTTGGGTACCTCCTGTACAAATGATTACTTATTTGGTTATTATGTAATGTTAACATGAAGAATAAATAAAGCATCTGGAAACGCTGCAGAAGTTGAATTTTGCAACTGTGACCAAATGGGAACACAAGAAAGAACAGTACAGTACACTAATACATAATATATAAACGTGAAATACAGATTTTTAATATTGTACACATTATTCGTTGTTTTTCTGTTTTCCACGGGAAGAGATTTAATTTCTGATGATTATTTATTTTTTAACCCTTTCCAACGCACGCATTTTAAATGATGCTACGTAGTTATGTGACTACCATTTTGTTTTTTGGCATAGGAGTTGCATCTCAAATCGCCTCCAGATGTTAGTCGGAATTATGTCTGGATTGCGTTTGTTGGTGTACGTGACCGACAAACGTTGGTTTGAACTTGAAGGGATTTCTAATAGGGATAAGAAATACAACTCCCATGATGCCTCGGGCCGTAAAGTACGTAGGTGTTTCCGGTGTCCTGTAAGATTTTACTTCCCTCTGTTCGGATCGACGCGAACAAACCAAGAAAGAAGACGTTGCAAATTACTAAATGTTATAAAATACAGTCCTTTATTTAGCTACGCTTCGTTAGATGAACATTTAAAAGTGTGCAGTATGTGGTGAGCTGTGGCTGAAGAAGGAAGAACCGCCGAGAACGTTGATCGCAAGGTTTAGGCCTAGCAAAGAAAGTTTGGTCGAGGGCCTGTAAACAACATGTCCTCCACATCGCAGCCCTCTTCGAGACGGCAATGGTGCTACCTCTGCGATCTACCCAAGATGCCTTGGGCCATGTTGTGGGAGTTTAGCGAAGCCGTATGCCGGGGATGCGTCAACTACGACGGCGCGGACAGAATCGAACTTCTTATTGAAACCGCCAGACAACTGAAGAGCACGCATGGAGTTTTAGAGGGCAGGTCTCCTGGCCCACAGCAGGGCAAACCCAGCTCGACTGGCTCCGTGGAAGCCGGGCGGCCGCATGGAGAACGTCTCGACAGGGGGAGGGGTGAGTACGGAGTATCATCTCGCCTCCCCAATGGTCTGCACAGAGCTGAGGATGTCGCGTTATCAGAAAGCAGTCGACAGAGCCCGAACACTCGCAGGGCGATGGCCGGGGCCGTTCCGAGTCTCCACGGTCCCATATCCCATGCGTTGATTGCTCAGGGCTTAGTCGCATCGCCACATGGGCTCCTAGCGCCAATATCAGGCTCCAGACCGGGGGCCACTCCCATTGCGGTCTCAGCTGGCCCCATCATGAGCGATGCTGCCAGAAGACAAGCTGTGGCTCTGGGTGTCGGAGCGAGCACGTCTGCTCTGGTGGGCATCGATCCAGCGGCGTGGAGAAACAGCGAAGTCATGGCTGAACTCAACGAGGTGGCACGCAGCAAGGTGGAAGGCTGGCCCAACAGACCAAAAGTTGTCAGGGATGTTCTCCTGGCTCTAAGCGCCTGTGTCCCCTTTACTGTGCGCTTCAGGAAAGACCACAATCTGATGGGGCGGGTTCTGGCTTTTGATGCCAGCGCCACTCCAGAGTTTGAGCTCAAGGTGTTTGTGGAGTACCCCGTCGGCTCCGGGATGATCTTTTCGGGATTTCCGGACCTGGTCAGGCAGATGTTCCGAGACTCGGCCAAGGATGCCGGCAAAGCAGTGAACTCTGGGTTACGCTACGTGGAATATGAGAAGCGGCAAGGGAGTGGAGACTGGCGGGGGCTGTCTGAGCTTTTAAATGACGGTGTGCGCATGTTTAAGGAGCCGCCCATCCCTGAGGTTCTTCCACAACCCGATGCCGGCTTGCCCATGGCGGTGGCCGCGCGTTCTGTCCCGACCAAGGGCACAGCTCGGCGCCGCAAGGCCTCTCCGGGCTCCGAGAACGGCGATAACGAAGGCAGACCTGATCACCCGTCCAGAGAGGTGTGGTCCAGAGGCGCTTACCCGGGCATGGAACCTCTTCCGGGAATGGACGGCCCCCCTCGTTTACACAGCCAGCCCTCCCCCATGTCTGCACTCATGGGGGTAGCAGACAGCCTGAGCTCCGCCCAGGTGGCCAGAGACAGCCCCGGCATATCCTCGGCCCACTCCTCCGCGGTTGGACGCACCGCCACCAGCAGCCCCTCTGCCGCCACCGCCTCCACCTCCGTCTCTCAGGCGCCCGTGGGCCCGAGCAGCAACACGGGCGGCGGGGAGTCGACCAGCGGAGGGGGTCAGGGTGCCCTGCTCTGCTGCACCCTGTGTCGAGAGCGCCTGGAGGACACCCACTTTGTCCAGTGTCCCTCTGTCCCGCACCACAAGTTCTGCTTTCCCTGCACCAGAGGCTTCATCCGCAGCCAGGGCCAAGGAGGAGAAGTGTACTGCCCGAGCGGGGAGCGCTGTCCCCTGGCCGGCTCCACCGTGCCCTGGGCCTTCATGCAGGGCGAGATCTCCACCATTCTGGCTGGGGACGGAGACGTGACGGTAAAGAAGGAGAATGACCCTTGACATTGCCGTCCTCTGAGCAATGGTATGATCACACATCTTCTCTTCTTCACATGCTGTACATGCGATTTGAAAGAGAGATATGGAAATATATACATACAGTGCCTTGTGAAAGTATTAGCCCCCTCCCTTGAAATGTTTTACCTTTTACCACGTTTCAGGCTTAACTAGGGCCCAACCGATTTTCAAAATATTGGCCAAAACAATCGGCCAATTGTGCCAAATGGCCGATTATTTTCCGCTTAAGACATTATCGAAGAAAAACAAAGGTTCCGACGTTGTGAAAAATACCCTGAATGCACCGTTTTGCTTGCATAGCATTAGCAACTAACAAGTGTGTAGCATATGTTATTCTGGTTATTCTGTTGTCCCGAAGCGCCCTTTCAGCTTTTTAAATGACACTGCAGTTGGAGCTACCTGTAAAACTAAACGATGTTAAGAATTACATACAAATACAAAACATGCTTCGTTTGTAAAACATCGCTAGCCTACCGCTAATGCTAAAAGCGAAGGGAGGATCCCATTCAAATGCTAACAGGAAGTTAGCATTGACTTAGGAAGTGTTTTTCCTTCAAATAACAAATATTCACACACACATCTTTTGGGAACACACACCCACATGTAGGATAACACTACTCAAAGGCACAAATTCAATGTGTGACAAACAAGTTATTTTAATAGAATTCAATTGCAACTTTCTTGTACTCACTTTCTTGTTCACCGTGGATGCACAGCACCACACTGTTCCTGTGCGTTTTATGGCCTCTTGGGCCAGTCAATTTTTGTTGTTGCTGTTTTTCAGTTGCGATTATTTTTAGTTTATTCTATTCTTAATTTCTCTTTGTTTTATTTTGAGACTTTCTCTTCTCAAAATTCAAGGATGACAACGTCCTAGGATTTTTTATTTTTTATTGTCTTAATTTCCACATGACATGGCACGAAATACAATCCCCCAGGTCCCAGTTTAGCCCAGTAAGTCCCAACATTTATGAAAATTACACAATAAGAATATATATATATATATAATATATAAAAGAAAAGCAGTTGTAAACAAGTAAGTGGTTTTATTACTGACACATGAATCTATACCTTGTATACTCCATTAAATATTTTTGATACGGTCATACTATGGACTTGTCATTCAAAGCAGAGAATCTTACTGCGAAAGTTTGTGTGCAAGTGACACCCATTAAAAAGGAAGTGGGCAGTGAGCGTGGACAGCGTTATGCATGCATATACATATATATATATATATATATATATATATATATATACACATACACATACACAAACATGGATCCCAAAGACGGATCAAAAGAGCAGTTGGAAAGGTCAACAGATGGCTCTCCATTGTATGTTGTGTTGTGGTTCCTGGCGTCTTTGTAGAAGGTCAGCTTGCCCTCTTTCAGCACGCAATAGACATTCACCCAGGATTTGCTGGGAAAGGAATCACAAAACACATCAGAGGCAAATATATTTCTTAAAAACGTCCCTTTTTCTAGCAAAGAGAAACTCATTCACATAATATTCAAATAACTCACTCATGTTAGGTAAGTGTTTGAATGACTATGTCCTTGGGGTCAATTTGACCCCATACACCCATAGGCTCAAATGTGATTTGAGGACAAGTGTCATGACTCGAGTGATGGGGTTGCAACTAGTTTTAGGCTATGTGATGTCATGTGGTGTTAAGAATCTTTAATGTTATGTGATGTCAAGGATCCTTAATGCTATGTAATGTTGTGTGATGTCAAGAGTCTTTAATATTGCATGATGTTGTGTGGTGACAAGAATCTTTGGTTGCTGGGTCAACATTCAAACAACCCCCTTCGCTCCCGGCTGTATTACTGGATTTTGATGTGATTTTGCAAGGCCCACAGAATATTGTGTTCCATTGTTAGAAAACAACAGTCTCTTCTTTCATCAGGGAAAAAAAATAGTTTTCTATCTGTTTCCATTTTGCAGCAGTTAGCATTAGAATTAGGGATGTCACGATAAGGGCAATATGTGATCTCATATGTGATAAGTAATATGTTAAAGTTAGGTTGATTTCCATTTGTGTAGTTCTAGCACCCTCTAGTGGCTAGTTTATTAGTGCAATTTAATTTTCATTAGGGATGTTTTGGCCTTCTATGTTTAAAATCTATGCTAATTGTCAGATGAAGGGGAACCTAATTTGCTTGTGAAGCGATCAATGTGTGTTTGCATTAGCAAGTAAGAGCCTCACTATTAATAGAGATTGTAGGTGGTTTATATGCATTGCTGTTATGTACAAAAGCACAATATTGTATTTTGTTACAATATTGTGATCTTTTTTTAAATATCGCCAACAATATCATGATAATTATCGTATCGTGACCTTCATATCGGGATAATATCGTATCGTGATGTTTGGATATCGTTACATCCCTAATTAGAATATAGCTAAGTTTCATCATTATTCACAAATCTGTTTAGAACTGTCGGGAAATCAGCTTGTTTTCATCATGGCCCTAGTTGATCTCTCATACTCTGCTGCCATCTGCTGGCCGTTTATGTTATTACTAATGTTTTTCACCCATCCTCTGCAGTTGAGAGGCTGCATCAAAGCCTTCTGTATGCTCTAGCATAAAAAAACATAATTACGTCTTTGGGACACAACATTTAAAATAGAATGTATTTATACGTTTATAGGTGTAAATGATTTACAAAGTGAAAACAAATTGTTTTCTTTGGTGAACAATCAACAAGTGGGACATAATCTAAATTGGATCTAAATTTAGATTATATTTTGAGCTTGTTTTTATAATTAAATAGACGAAAATTGGGGATCACTCCCTTTTCTCCAAGTGCAGCCCACAAGTTCCCTGATGATTTCTGAATGAACCAATGTTGACTGATGATGATGATAGTCCATCTTTTTGTAATCTTGTCTCAGTATAAACACACCCGCTCTGTGTCTGAGCAAACCAACCACATAAACCTTTCAGATTTGCCATTGATGGACAGCTAAACCCAGCCAATGACTACCATTGTTGTCCCGCTTTATTTCCCCAGTGGATGTTGACGACGATTCCAAAGCACTTCCCTCCTACGTCAAGCAGAGTCCGCCCTCTCTGCAGTTCATCATGTGCCTCTCAGGACCGAAGAGCTCCCACGATGAGACTGTTGGAAGCAAGACTCGCGCTTTTTATCAGGCCATTTTCAAAGTTGAAAGCACACCCTTTTTAATAACAAATACAACATCAATGATTTTTCCCCCCTTCATTTGCATCTAATGTTGGCAAATACAGATGGATCACCTTGATTGATACTCATTGTTTGACCGATATGTGCTCCACAAACAAAAAATGAATGTCAAAAATGTTTTCAAAAGAACAAGATTTCTTTTTAAAGCCAAGGATTGATTTAATGTAATCTCACTATTGTCTCATGTAGTCTGTCAGATATGTGAATTTCCTATCAATATGGCTGTAATTTCTATTTTTGATACAATTCAAATTTCATTCATTCATTTTTGTTTTGTTTATAGTAAGAAGACCAAAGATGGCGTCATACTCAAGTGTCATTTTTATTTTATTTGAGTGGTGTATGTTGTATGTGCTGATAACCAAGCCACTACTCACTTATTTTTTTCACAGATGTAAGCTTTACTTTCTGAAAAAAAATGTATAAGGTAAGATAATTAGCGCCACAATTTCAAAGGTTAACATCTTAGTGATCTAAATGGATCAAATTTACAGTAAATTGCAAAGTACAGTAGTTGAATTGCTGCCTATCTGTCTTTTACTGTTTTTCTGTCTCAGAAGTGCAACAGATGCTCAGATAAAAGCTTGTTTTTGTTTTGTTTTGTTTTTTTTACAACCTTTATTCAATAAATACCAAACAAAACCAACACCATTGTATACTCATTTGCTAACATTATATATTGTCGTGAGAAAGTATTTGCCTTCTTTGTGATTTGTGTTTTTCTAATGCAAATACATCACACTTGATTATGTTGATGATTTACATCAGTCATGTCTAAACTACGGCATGGGGGGTGGGGTTTTGAGGTATAAATATATTTCTTTTTTGCTGTCCGCCCCCAATGTTTAGTACCATGTGGCATATACTGTACTAAAAATGACCTTTGACATAGCCCGCAATGCTGTTTAAAAGTGGGTGTCGGAAAAGTACACATGAATTTACAGCTAAAATAGTAATAGGATTTCTGTGGCGAATAAATACAGTTTCAGAAATAATGGTTTCATCCACTTTTTTTCTTAGTGTCAAGTACCAATTTGTGAACATCACATTCATGATCTTTAAGTGTTGTAACATGCTTGATTGATTGTTTTTAGTGTATTCAATAAGTTCAAACAAATTCTAACTGGCCCTTCTATTTTTCGGTTTTGTTTTTGGCCCATGGAGGAAAAAGTTTGTACACCCCTGATTTACATCATTCCAATTTTAATCTAGTAAACACAGACAAATAAATATAAAATGCAGTTTCTAGATTACAATTTTTTTCAAGGGAGTGGAAAATTGGGGATAATGTCTGTGAAAATGTAAATGTAATTGTCTCGTGAACTTAACTCCTTGTGCCACTCCTGGCAGCAATAAATAAAATGAGTTCATACATATATATATATATATATATATATATATATATATATATATATATAGTCAGTCGCATTGGCTGCGTACCAATAAAAGTTAATTAGAACCCTGATTATAATCTCTATGATTATTATAATCTCACCCTAGTGTGATTCAATTGTATCAAAATGCACTTTTAACTATTCTTATTACTGAATTTGGCAGCACAGTGTCAAACTAGAACATCTGTTTTGTTTACATTAAAAATATATATTTTTTTTAAATGTGAACAAAAATATGTCAATGTCAAAATATAATCATGAAACCGAATGTTGCAGGACAGTTCCACACCACTGCAAACTAGAACTGAAATAAGTCAATTTCTTGACCGCTTATTCCTCACAAGGGTCGCGGGGGGTGCTGGTGCCTATCTCAGCTGGCTCTGGGCAGTAGGCGGGGGACACCCTGGACTGGTTGCCAACCAATCGCAGAGCACACAGAGACGAACAACCATTCCACACAAGCACACCTAGGGACAATTCGGAGCGCTCAATTAACCTGCCATGCATGTCTTTGGAATGTGGGAGGAGACTGGAGACCCGGAGAACACCCACGCGGGCACGGGGAGAACATGCAAACTCCACCCAGGAAGGCCAGAGCCTGGACTCAAACAGGAGTCCTCAGAACTGAGAGGCGGACGTGCTAACCACTCTGCCACCGTGCCGCCCCTGAAATAAGTCGTTACATGAATTGCTCTCACCAACATAGTGACATCAATCAAAACTGCATGAGCATTAGTATCTTCATCGCTGCAAAATTTGATTTTATCAGCAAGTAGCTGGTCAATATCCATTCATCCATCCATCCATCCATTTTCTTGACCGCTTATTCCTCACAAAGTCGCTGGGGTGCTGGCTTTGGGCAGTAGGCGGGGTACACCCTGGACCGGTTGTCAGCCAATCGCAGGGCACACAGAGACGAACAAGTTATAACCATCCCCACTCACAAGCACAACTAGGGACAATTCGGAGCACCCAATTAACCTGCCAGGCATGTCTTTGGAATGTGGGAGGAGACCCACGCAGGCACGGGGAGAACATGCAAACGCCACCCAGGAAGGCCGGAGCAATGGGAGGCTGACGTGTTTCAGTCATCCGCAGCTAGTCAGTATAAATTATGTAAATCATTATAATCTCTCTCTCTCTCTCTCTCTCTCTCTCTCTCTCTCTCTCTCTCTCTCTCTCTCTCTCTCTCTCTCTCTCTCTCTCTCTCTCTCTCTCTCTCTCTCTCTCAGGAATCAGATGGTCACAGTGATATTTTCAGAAGTTAGCTGAAGTTTATTGGATATACAGAAAGTGTGCAATAATTAAACTAAAGTAGGTAGGTGTATAAATTTGGGCACCCCAAAAGAGAAAGTACTGTATATCAATATTTAGGTAGGAGAGCCTCATTTAAAAAAAAAAAAAAAAACAAAACAAAAAAACACAGCCTCTAAACCGAAAAGGAAAAAAAAAAAAATTGACATCGAATCTCTGTACTCAGTTTTCAATTTGATTTCTGACATTCGTAACAACATAAATGATGCATAATGTTCAATCTTAGTCTTGTTCATATGGCTTTTGTCATTCTTTTGAATGTAATTTTTGAATTGGATTCTTTGATTTCTTTCTTAAGATTGTTCCATAAGATGATTCCTTTAATTGAAACACAGTCTGGTCCTAAATCTTTTTTTATTTATTTTTTATTTATTTTTTTATTTTATTTTATTTTTTTAAAGATCAGCGTTCCTTTCAACTTGCACTTGCTTTTTCGTTTTTCAAATGTCTTTTGAATATTCAATTGGCAACGTTTTGTTTTGTACCTTTAGCATATGTTGAGTATATTTGTTAATATTGATGACAAAGCCATGTTTAATAGCATGTTATATACATTTGGCAAATTGGCGAAAGTGCGTGCCTGCGTGCACAATGATGTTTCTGTGCATGCGCAAAATAAAGAGGTCAGTGAGTTCACAACAGAGCGGCGACTGTCGAGTGGACGTGCTTTTCTCTCGTTAATGCTAACAGCTAAAAGCTAACCATTTTGGCGACTGTTACAGCGCGGACTGCTGCGAAAATGTCCAGTGCTACAGCATAATTTCCAGAATGTGTCAAGACGCTATCAGTTACCCTGCACAATCGGTGACGCGCATGCGCAGAAGAACCCGCCATCTTGGATCGCCAACTACGGCAAATACACTAGAATACTTTTATCATGTACGCGATAGTGCGCGTTCGTAACACGATACAATATAAAAAAAATACAAAAAAAACACCATATAGATTATTGATGCATTAAAAAAAATAGTAATTTTTAATCCTATAGGATGAACATTTTACTTTTGACCTCATTACATTAGTGAGTCTGCATTGTACTTTACAGTAAGTCTGCGGTGTGTGTTTTAAATGATCAGAAAATAAAAATACTGCAGACGAAACGTATATTATAACAATGAAGACTCACTAGGAATGTAATGGAAAAGTACAATGTTCGTCTTTAAAACCTGTAGAATTTAAATAGTTTCTTTATAATGCATCAAGAATCTAATCTAATCTTTTTCAATGTTGCATCATGTGTTACTTACTATCACGCAGGCATTTACAGCTATTTTATTCTATTGAATTTGCCGTAGTTGGCGATCCAAGATGACGGAATCTTCTGCGCATGCGCGTCACCGATCGTGCAGGGTCACCAATAGCGTCTTGACAGAATGCTATAATCTACTAATTCATCAAACTTCAACAATTTTAACTGAAAGAGAGCTATTGTTTTTGCTATTTTTATCTTGTGTGATTTCCAGTTCAAATTTTCATCCAAAATAACACTCAAAAATTTGTTTTCTCTCTTGATTTTAATGCCATCTAAGCATCAGTATATTTCCATCTATTACTGAATACTATAAAGTTGCCCCCCCCCCCCCCCAGATTTCAAGATAGTTTATTTATATCAAACAATATCTTTTGTTTTTTAAAATTCTTGTTTAACCACCTTCGACACCTGTGTTATATCTTTCCCACAATAAACTAAAGTACTATCATCCGCAAATAGAATACATTTGAGCATTTGGGATACATCAACTAAATCATTCATATACAAAATAAACAATTTTGGCCCCAGAATCGATCCCATAAGATTTTTTTTTGTGCTAATTCTTCTTTACAAAACATCTCGTTTAGTCAGTTTTGAAATCACACCCCAGATTTTCAATAATATTCAGGTCTGCGGACTGAGATGGCCATTCCAGCACGTTGTATTGCATGAATGCCTTAGTAGAATTTGAGCAGTGTTTAGGGTCATTGTCGTATTGAAGCATCCAACCCTGGCACAACTACAACTTTCGTTTCTGATTCTTGAACATTTACCTCAAGAATCTGCTGATACTGACTGGAATCCATGCATCCTTCATCTTGAACAAGACTGCCAGAACCTGCATTGGCCACTCACCCCCACAGCATGCTGAAACCGCCACCAAATTTTATTGTGGGTAGCTTTTGTCTTGGAATGATGTGTTCTTCATATACCATATATCATGTTGTAGTTGTCTGGAGCTGGTCTGTTGGTTGTGTTTGACTGTTGACATGACACCATCCTTTGCTTGTCCATACCTGAGATTTTTCTTGGCCCGAACTGGAACTGTGCCTTTTCGTATCCTTCCTTAAAACCTTTTTTTTTCTAGGTCATTTGAGAGTTGTTTTGAGGCTTCCAGGTGTGCCAATCTTCAGAGAAGATGCAACATGGAGAAATACTTGTATATACTGGTCAAGGGTCAATGACCTTACCAAACACATTTTGTGGTCCAATAATCAATGCCAAATGTATTCAAATTAATAAAGCAACAGGGTGCCCAAATTTATGCACCTGCCTACTTTTGTTTAAATAATTTTTGCACACTCTGTAAATACAAAACTTGATTTCACTTCTCAAATATCACTATATTCATGTGCTATGTGATATATTTAACTGAAATTGCTGACCCAAACAACAAATGATTTATAAAGGAAAATCTTGAAAATTGTCAGGGGTGCCGAAATGTTTTCTTGGAACGCGATCTCAATGTAAAGAGTGTCCAAGTAACTTAGTCTTCACATTTCACATCACATAGCAGCACAAGAACAAACACCGCTTTTGTGTTTAAAGTGCTCTACTTGTCACTGTGGCGCAGACGTCCTAAAAGTGAGATTTTTCTTCTGAAAACCCAACCATGCCCATTTTCATTGTACGATTACAATTCTCATAACATTATGAAAGTAGCAATTTTATTCTCACTTTTTGTCTTTTATTACAAAGATACCATTTCACTCTTTACTTTTAACAACAGTGTGTGTCAATTTGCTTTCTTGAGCGTGCACTATTGATGATCCAAACACTAGGGTGGAGTAGTGGTGGGTCTCAGATGTGTCCTGGGTCGAAGCAGACATTCAGATGGGACATCTGCCGTCTCCCAGAGCTTCCTGAGCTCCCTTCAGTGTCTCCCGCTTCACACATTTCCAGTAGCCAGAGATGCCATTCTGTGGATGCACCTGTATATGTTTATCACATAAAATAAAGCCAGAATTCTTGGAAAATGCGACATTGACTAGCAAAGAAAATCAGCAGCTATATTCGTCATTCCCAGTGTAGTCTTCAGACACATTCAACAAATCAATAATTCATTTTGTGTTGTATCAGTCTTCCTTTAGTTCCAAATATTCCCTGGCAGGGATTTTTGCCTGAGCATGTAACCACAGTGACGGTTGCCCACCTTGAGCCCCCGTAGCACTCTGTCTTTCATCACTCCAATGAACTCTTTGTGGCTCAGGCAGTTGTCCCCATCCATGTCGAAGAGCTTAAACACGGTGTCCAACACGCTCTCGGACAGGTCGTGGCCTGTGGCTATCCTCACCGCCCGCTTGAACTGGGCTGTTTTCATCATTAGAAAAATGATTGTTTAATAAGACAGCGACCTCCCTTGCGGTGTGGTCTAGCTGGACAAAGAGGTCTTACCCATTCCCACGGGACGGTTGGCTTCACTGATCATCTTCATTGAAAAAGCAAAATCCTCCAAATTGTTTGTAAACAGGCAGAAGGCTTTGAATTCCTCAAATGTGATGCTCTGTGGGGGGAAATACATAATTTTTATTAGAGATCAGCTTAAAAAAAATAAAAAATAAAAAATAGAATAATCGCTATCAAATCCCTCTTCCTTTTCAAGCGTGATATTGATTTATAAAACCATGAATCGATTATTTTAATATCTTTTTTTCCCCCCCCATGAAATAACAACAAAATGGAATTTTAAAGGCAATTTTGTTTGTATTTTACTGTTTTCTTGAAAATTACTGTTTCCGTGAACCGAATCGAACTGAACTCTTGTGAATCAAAATCGAATCGATTGAGGAAATTTGAATCGATACCCAGCCCTAGGGATGTAATGATATCCAAACATCATGATACGATATTATCACGATATGAAGGTCACGATGCCATAATTACGATATTGTTGGCGATATTTAAAAAAAGATCACAATATTGTTTAAAAAAAAAAAAAAAAAAAAAAAAAAAAAAAAAAAAAAAAGGAGCTCATACAAAAAAAAAGAAAAAGAAAAGCACAATATTGTGCTTTTGTACATAAGAGCAATGCATATAAACCACCTACAATCTCTAATAATATTGAGGCACTTACTTGGTAATGCATGCACACATTGATCGCTTCACAAGCAAATTAGGTTCCCCTTCACCTGACAATTAGCATATCTTTGAAACATAGAAGGCCAAAACATCCATAATGAAAATTTAATTGCACTAATAAACTAGCTACTAGATGGTGCTAGAACTGCACAAATGGAAATCAACCTGACTTTTTTAACAGATGTGTTCCTTTTAAATATTGTGAACATGACAACGACGATATTGTGGCAGTTTTAATATCAAGATATCATGTTATTGCCCTTATCGTGACATCCCTACCCAGCCCTAATTTTGATGTTGCACTTTGGCAACATATACGAAAAGCCAAGCACCAGCAGCAGCGGGCTACCTGACCAGCAGGGATCCTCTTCCTCATGTTTTCCCAGTAAACCTCATTATCTTCCTCGTTGGTGTAATGGAGCAGCCACTCAGCAAAGTCCTCCCGTCGCATGGTGTCCATTCCTTTGGAGAACTGCAGGAACTCCATCTCCTGGACCTCAGCCTGAAGGTCTTCCATGAACCTGAGAGACGCACAGTTGACCAAAAGCAACCTTAAGAAGGACAATTAAGTACATTTTGGGCCTAGATCACACCGTAATGTTTTTAACCAAAAGTGATGACGTGTCAAGGGAACGGATGACTGAGGGGCTCATTACTTGCGGAAGTCTTTATATTGCAACTTGTTTTGTCCACTCTTTCCAAAGAAGTACACCTGCAGCGTCGTGTTCACGTGGTCGCCATCCTCAACTGATCTCTGCAAGAGTCCAAACATCAACAAGTTTGAAAAAAAAAAAAAATCAAGCTGAGACAGTGTTAATTTCTTCACCTCTGTGTTGTCCTTTGGAATTCTCAGTTTACTTTTTCCAATTATTTTCTTCAGCTGAAAAATAAAAACAAGGGAATAAAAAAAAAAAAAACTATCAATGATGAATAACTATCAATGAAGCATTACAACTTTTATCCAAGTCATACTGGTTGCTGAAGAAAAAAGTAAACATGCACTTCTAATACTGGAAGCAGTCGAGCTAAAATAGAACATACAAGCCTGACGCACGCATACTAACTACACTTACGCACACCATTCACCATTCACGTGCTTTGCTCAGAACATGAGAATGAACTAAGGAAGTGCTGAGTAAGCCTACAGAGATGCAAACAAGATGGATGAGAATCAGCCTGAAACAGTTTTGGGGCCCCCTCACCTTCCAACTGTGGCAGCACCAGGGTGGACCATCAGGCAGCATTACAAATGCAAACAGTGTGACATTTGAAAAACAAAAATAATTCCTCCAGCTATCCAACCATTTGTTAGGACAGAATTAAAATACTACATGGTTTAAAAACAAAACAAAAAAACAAGCTTAGTACGACTGTGTCATTTTGTTTTACCTTCATGAACTCCTTTTTGTCCACATGCTCGTTACCATCCACATCAAGCATTTTGAAGGCGATATGAAATCCTGTCCGTGGCTCTGCAATAAACAAGCAGCATCCATTAGCAATGATGATGTCATGAGTTCATGCCGTGTTTGGGATGTGACTTACTTGTCAGAATAGTCAGCAAGAACAGGTATTCTGTGTAGGATATCAACCCTGCATAGCAACATTGGGTCATAATTATACGTTTAAAACACAGTCAAATAGCATAACGTAGTTTCAACTAGGGCTTGTTATTGCCGCCAACCTCGCGATACGATACGTATCACGATAAGGGCGCCGCGATACGATACGTATCGTGATACATATGTGTTCCAATACTTGATCTTCATGGCGATACGTATCTCAATATGTCACATTAATTTTCTTGCATTTTATAATAGTCATATGTATGCCTAAAGGATATGTTTGTTATGCTGACTGACAAAAATATTTTTGTTAGCAGCTCTTCTGGTTTACCACCAAAGCGGTGTGCCTGGTCTAAATTTGCAGCTTTCACAGACACACCGGGAACAATTATTAATAGGCATGAGCCGATATGAGCAAAAATATCAACGTATTAAAATTACAGCTCAAAAATGTGCTTATTTGAAATATTTGGGGAAACAAAAACAGCATTTTTTTCATGTAACACATTCTACTTTGTTTTTAAACAAAATATAGGAAAACTGGTACATTAAGACATGTGCAATGTTAAGTTTATAAGTAAATAAATAATAATATTCTTCCTCTGCTTTAATTTTTCTTAGCAAGACAGTGTCTAATCACTGGTGAGCTATTTTTGCAATAATTGAAGGCAATTAACTTCGAAGACGCTGCTGTTATTTATTTTTTAGCTACAATGCAAGCTGCAACGGCAAACGTTAACTGCCTCTTTAAAGTTAACAAGCAATATCGATTCTGACGCCTGCGTATCGATACCTGTATTGTAATGAGGCCCGCAACGATATATTGGCGTATCGATTTTTTGAGCACACCCCTAGTTTCAACTATAATTTAGGGATATTTGATACCCGTTTTTCCAGACCAAAAGTACGAGTTTCAACTCGAGTGTCGTTGCAGATATGGACACAACACACATATATATACACATATACACACACCCCCCCCCCCCCCCCCCCACACACACACACACACACCCCCACACACACACATACATACAAACATATATATCCCAATATAACATTTTTCTTTAAAATTGCATGAAATGAATGGCATTTTGCGATTCTTCTAATTTGTAGTTCCTGAAAGAAAAATGTCCACAAGGTGAAAATAAGCTTTACATGGAAACGTCTCCCATGTCATGACTCGGGTCATGCAGGAGTAAGGTTTGGTTCTTGTCTCATGTCTGGGGTCACGCCTGGGTTAAGTGTGAGTAGAGTTCAAGACGGTGCGCCAGAGTTCAGGACTCGTTACGTGTCTGCTTTGGTATTGATGTAACAGCATCCAGTTTCAACTAGTTTTAGGCTATAAGATGTTTGGAACTCTCTGTAAGAACTATGTTATGTCAGGATTCTTTAATCGCGTTACTGAAGAATCTTTTATGCTATATTATGTTTGTTGATGTCAGGAACTATCCGTAATTACTGGGTTAACAGCCAATCAGAGAATTCCATGTCAGTACTGAGACTCACATGTCTAGCCACAACCAATGAGATTGATTGACTGTCTATATAAGGGTCTGAGAATTGTGTGTGTTTTGCCAGATTATTGCTCACTGTTTCGCTGTGCTTCTCCGCTGCCCAAGGGGGGGCTTGGCGTGTCGTGATTCTCGATGCATTCTTGTTGTTTTTAGTTAAGTCAAGTTATGTGAATAAATAATTAAAACCTTATTTGTGTCTGCGTTTTGGGATCCAACCCTTCAGCACACAACGGATACTTTCTTTCTTAGGTGTTCGCCCACAATGGCTGCTGAAAAACAAAATTGACTTTATCATTTATCAATTATGAAATTAATCGACATCTATTTTAATAATCGAGTAAGACGCTTTTTAATTTAAAATAGTCCAAATCCTCTGATTTCATGATATCAACAGTAATTGTTCACTGAGTTATGTAGTCCTTCATGAAAGAAGACCAATTATCTTCTGTGTTTAATCAAAATAAGATATTTGCGAACATTTATTTTTACTTTGGAAAACGATGACCAAACTGGTAACATAGTACAACATCAATCCTCTTTTCTTTTTTTTTTTTTTTTTAAAACACTATACGAACACAAAAGTACAAAGTAACCACTAATCGCTGGTTAATAACAGTAATCAGGGGACAAAAGTGCTTCTGTAATTCTTTAACGCAAAATTAAAATGAATGTGATCAGTCAATTAATCGATTGAATAATCGATGGATTAATTGAGTCTAAAAATATTCGATAGTGACAGCACTGTCGCATCCAATCAAATTAGTCCATCCAATTTAGTGTAAGTGAAAGCCCATTTCCCAAGATGAAATTAAACAAGGTATCTAAATGATTAATCAAGATCAAAATAATTACTAATTCATTTCATTAGTTGTTGATTAATCACTGCAACTCTCAAAAAAAATAAAAAAATAAAAAAAATAGTTAAGTAGAAACCCCTATCAAAATCAATAACAACAAACATTGCCTGCACACTTAATGGTTTTATGATGGCAAGCCTTGACCCATCGATGAAAACAATGGTTTGTGAATTGTATGCAACCATTTGGATTGCAAACAGAATTATCCATTTATCCAAGAACCCTTTCAGCTGACACTTACCATTGTCTCCCCAAAGTCTGAACAAAGTATTTCCAGGTCGTGCTTTAGAAGCAGCCACCATCATCTGTTCCACTTCCTACAAAGACATCAGAGTAAGATGCATATCAGTCCTATTATGAAAGTGAAACATCTTATTTACTTAGCTACCCAGTGCAGGGAACAAGACTTACTTTTGTTGTTAGGACTCTCTTCTGCAGCTTATCTACATCAGAGACCGGAAACATACAGTACATGGTTAAAAAAAAAGAAGAAAAAAAAAAGAAAAAAAAAAAAAAAGAACTCCTCTGAGTACGCCACGCAACTTGGTGCAAGCCAATTCTTCAATAAACATTTGAAACAAAACTGCTCCTTGCCGCAAGAAATGGACACGAGAGAGAAGAGAGAGGAAAAAAAATAAACCTTGGCTGGTTTCAAAACATGGCCATGACTTGCTGCTTACAGAGCAAGCACACTAACCACTATACTATTTGCTCGGTTAGGTTCAAACAGTGCAAATGTTTTACTTGTAGTTTACGCAAGTGTCAGCCAGAACCTTTGTGGGATTTTAAAACAGCGAAATTGTCATTGTACTTTGGCATTGCAAATGTGAAGGATAATTAATTGCTTTGAATTCATTTGGACAGCATGTTTATTGATAAAGGCTACTTTTGTCATTATCCCATGGAGGTCTCAGAGAAAGTGGCCGTTTAGTGGCGGTGCGGGGGTGGGTCCGAATAACCTAGAATTTCCTATAGGACAAATGTAGGAAAACACCACTTCTGTCATGTTTTTGGTGAGGAATTAGCATTTTAACGCAGCTAAAAGCTCCAAAAAGTTGGTTTTTCATGGTGTTGTCCCTTTAATTCCGATTCTCTTGTCATGTATGTGTTGAATCAACCGATTACTGTTGAGTATGTTGCATGCTGCCATTAAACAAGCATGTCGCTTACGATCCACATTCTCTAGCATCACAGAGAAGAGGAAGTCTCTTGGTGTCATGTAGGGCTCTTCTTCATAGACAATTGAGGCAAACTGGATGAAACGTCTCTTTCTGGCAGACATTTGGGGAGCGGCAGACTCCTAAAACCACACAAGACGTGAAGTTATTATTTTAGCAAGAAAACCATTTGACCATTGCAGGTATGTGTGCATCCGCTGCTGCATGAGACAAAAAAAAAAAAAACAGGACTCTCAACAAGACACCATCAGATCACTTATTTTGAGTGATGACCATTTTCACTGTTTTTCATCTAAACCACTAACAATGACATAGAACCCATGTCCTAGTTCTAAACACAACTTTTAAATGTCTCAAAATATCAAGTACATGCTGTCAACATTTCCCTAATTCATAATTGACAAACCACCTTCAAAACCTTTTAGGTGTGAGTAAGGGCATTATTCAATTCCAAATGGCCTTATGTTATTGTACCGATATATATATTTTTTTCGTTCTGCCAAATTTGAAGTAAATAAGTCAACTTAGGTTTGGTCTTACAGTTTGCCAGGTGCCTGTGATGTTACTCTGACCCGCCACCTCACATGGCTCATATTTTCCCGTATTTCTAATTCTAATTTCACAAATTTATCAACTACAAAATAAATCCCTCCTAAGTTCCTAACTGTAATATATGTAGTAAATGTCACTTTGTTCATTTATATAGTGCTTTTCCACCTTCCACTTTTCCACCTTCGACGCAGCATCAAGAGCAACTGAGGTTTCTGTGTCTTGCTCAAGGATACTTCAATGTGGTCACAATGGTGTGGGATCAAACCCACAACCTCTGGGGTGGGAGCTGAGCCGCCCCCATTTGTTTCTTACAATTTATGGAGTGTTCGTTAATTCCATCCATCCATTTTCTAGCCTGTTCCTCGCAAGGGTCGCAGGGGTGCTGGAGTCTATCCCAGCTGGCTTCGGGCAGTAGGTGGGGTATACCCTGAACTGGTTTCCAGGCAATCGCAGGGCACACAAGGTGCGTTTCCATTACCCTTTTTCGCAAAAATAAAAACGGTTTCGATAAAGTACAATTTCGAATTGTCGGTGTTTCCATTGAAGAGAGTTTAGCTTCTGAGGCGCAATTCTCGGAATGTCCCGTCTCGCGAGACCTCGCTGTTCTGTAGGAGATGCTCATGATGTTTACGGTAGACTGACACCCGATGTAGTTATATTACTTTAAAAACACTCACCCCTCATCGGGCGGTTTCGGGCATTGAGTGTTGGTGTTGTTGTGTATGCCCCTCGGCAGTCGGCAAGCAGTTCTGACACGAAAGCGAGTGGCACCGTACTTCCTACTTCCTGTAATCCTAAAATGTGGTTGTTCCCATGCAGAAGCTGGGTAAAAGGCGGTTTACAAATTGTTAAAAGTTTCTGATGTTTTCTGCTAAATTAACCAGACATGGCAGGACAGGATTTCAAGCTCTCCTCTCCTTCAACTTTTCGATGGAGTCTCGCTCGATTACACCTCTCTCTCTTTTATGCTCATGACGTGCAGTAGCCGATCCAAATCACTTCAGCATGTAAAACTAAAATACAAACCAGAAATTAATAATTCTCAAAACAAATAGTAATTGCAAGTTTAATAAAAAATACACATAAACAACGTGTTACAGTCCTTTCCTCCGTGACCGGGAGGGTGTCACATGACTACTAATGCGCAAAAAGTGTTTCCATTACACTTTTGCGAAATACTTCTTTTTCGATACGTCTCAAAAACCACCTCATGAGAGCGCAAAAACTTTTTTGCGATATTTGAGAGTTTTTTCGCAAATCCGGTGTTTCCATTACCAGCTTATTTTTGCGAAACATGCCTTTTGCGCAAAACTGAGGGTAAAGGAAACGCACCTACAGAGACGAACAACCACTCACACTCACAAGCACACCTAGGGACAATTCAGAGCACCCATTTAACCTGCAATGCATGTCTTTGGGATGTGGGAGGAGACCGGAGTACCCGGAGAAGACCCACACAGGCACGGGGAGAACATGCAAATTCTACCCAGGAAGGCTGGAGCCTGGACTTGATCTTGCATCCTCATAGGCCTTCAGGTCACACACACGTTTTCGTTCAGTTTCGCTCCACTACCAGGGGCACTAAATAATATTTACTTCATAAAACAGATTTAGTAGTAGTAAGTAAGAATCCGTCGAGTTCACCCTCTGAAAACCTGCCAATTTTGTGTTTTCGGTGGTGAAACCCCGGCACTATTTTGCGATGAGGCGCAGTGATCTCTGCTGTGGGCGTAGTGCCATTAGGTCGGTAGTGGTGTGATTTCGGTCACATGAGCCAATCAGGTAGCTGCTGCTTTCTCCTCAACATAGCAACCGCATATCAAAAATGGCGACCACAACGTCGGAGAGCGAAGAAGAGCGAAAGGAGAAAAAAGTTAAAAAGAAAGTGGGGGAAAAACTTCGTTCCCGTTCAGGTTTGCCCATCGCTTCAGCTGGCCCCGTCCTTCCAGCCATCTGCATCATTTGTAAAAATAAATTTCAAAGTTTACTCGTCTGGGATCGGAAGGCACACGGAAGAGGGATCATCTCGCCAAAGCAGAAACATTGTCGGCAGGTATGTGCAACACACACACGCATGCCCATTTCTGTTATTCATGTGACCGATATTTTTTATAGGGTTGAAAATAATTAAGGTTAAGTTTAGGCTATGTTTAAGGCTAGGTTAAGTTTTAAGGCTATAGCTTAGTAAAAACACGAGCTGCTGAATGATTTATCGAGTGAATCCAACAGTGGTGACCAAACTCGGGTTAGCTGTGCCCATCAGTCATAATAGAGAGTCACAGCTCCACCCTCCCTTTCCCCCAAACTCTCTCTCTCACCAACCTCAACAAACACTTTACTTGTAAATCTGTGATGTGAAAATACTGTAAAAAGAGGTAATATGACAATAACACTTATAATGTGATTCTTTTTTGTGTAAAGGCCGTTTGCTGCAGGCAGCTGAGATGAAGAAAGACTGTTCCATTCTTCTGCATATTCAAGACAAAGACTGTCGCAATGGAGGTGCAGTCTTGTTTCAGAAATTACACAAGGTTCTTAAAGTCAACAGCAACAGAAACAGCAACCAGGGACGAACAAATGTGAGTTATTACATTGCACTATTTCATTGTCACTTTGCGAAAATTACACATTTCAAAAGTAAAGCATTGGTCAACAATAGAGGTGGGAATCTTGGGGCACCTCACGATTCGATTGCGATTACGATTCAGAGGCGACGATTCGATTATAAAACGATTATTGATTTCCCCCCAGGCAGCAGAAAAAAAACAATGTATTTTGGCGCTTTTAATGTTTCGTACATTAGTTACAAAAATAGTACAAAAGTCCTCTCAGGCCTAAATAAACTACTATTTCAGTATCAAGTTAACAGTTCAAAACAGTAAATAAAATACTCAAGTCCTCATTCTGTAACAACAGCTTTTAAGTATATTCAGTCTTCAACAGAATAAAACATAGCATTGAGCAAAAATATATTATTTTTATCCACTCAAAAGTGCACTGAGGTATAAATGAAAGACAATGTGAACTACTACTTCAATACAAATGCCTTAAAAAAAAAAAAGTGCTTTCCTGCTTTTTAAGTTGTGTAAAGATGAACATGTAAACATTAAAGTTTCTCAGAGGTACAAAAAAAAAAAAAAACTCAAGTGCTTTTCTGCTTTTTAACTTGTGTAAACATGAACGTGTAAACATTAATGGGATCGTTCGGCTTTTTTAACATGAATCTCAATTTGATCCTCACCTCCCGTGTGTGCGATCAGCGCTGACTTCGGCGTTGGACGAGAGGAAAATAGTCCAGCAAGCTGGCTGGGGTCTCGGAAATAAAGCGTTTTTCTTCTAAAAACTTTTTGTTTTCAAAAGCGTGATACATTTCCACCACAATACTCTTTTCTGAATAAAGTCAGACGCCATTACCGCCAGCCACTACTTTTCTGTTCGTTCGTTCGTATCACTGCGCGGCGCCCTGTAGAACGCTAACCGACGCACTGCAGCCAGCTAGCTGATACTTCCGCCTGAAGTTGTTTGCCTTTTCGGAGCAGGTCTGATCTCACGAAGAGGTGGGTTGGTCAGCTCAGCCATGCTTGTTGTTGTTTTGAATCTCGAGGCGTGAGTTGTGGATGTGTACTCTCGGTCCGTCCCAAAAAGCGTCCCGAAGACCGCGCGCGCTACTGCGTTTCAGTTCCGCGTACTTTTCGCTCGTTTCGCTTCCCTTGGCATATTTATATAATCGGAATTTGGACATTTGTGAATCGTTCTCGATTGTTGCACGGCCGAATCGTGAATAATCTAAGAATCGGAAATTTTGCACACCTCTAGTCAACAATATGTCACTTGTATTCTGTTTACCTTTAGAGACAGCATTAATTAGAAAGCATGACTCTTTGCACATGTTAAGTGAGTGTGTGTGTGTGTGTGTTTCAAACAACCCTATGCTGAGAGCTACAAACTCTTTTGTGAACAAGTAATCCGTCAAAGGATTATAGTTGACAAAGACGTGATGAGAATGGACAAGCTAAGAAGGTTTGTGAACAGTGTTAAGAAACACGAGGATCTTGATGCTTCAGACTACAGGTAACGTATAAATCTTCAGACTGAAAAACATTGACCGAAATCTATGGGGAGAGATTTGTCTAAAATCTCACTGTTTCAGAGAAAAATAGTTTGCTGACAAGCTCAATTTAAGTTAAAAAATAAATAAATAAATAAAATTAATTCTCTAAAAATGAAAACCAGTTGGTTGTTAACTATTACATGCAAATGTGTTTTTTTTTGTCTTCTGTATTTATAATTGTTCTTTGACCAAGAAAGTATATAGGCCTATAGGTATATTTTTATTTCTATCCAAATATACGATTATTCACTAGAATATCTGAATACCAAAATATTCGATAGCTGCAATACTAATAATACTATGAGTTGCAGCACGCCCACACGAGTTCTTTTACCACACACCCGTGTCAAAACTAGCTTACTGCACACGGTGCACCCCAATTTCAAATTTTTGCTAACATAATAATAATAGTAATAATAATAGTAATAATAATAATAACTAGAGCTGCGAGCAGCTATAAAGGGCCCTCGCAGCCCGGGCCACGTTGGGGTACTCGCACGTTAGGGTACTGGCACGTTGGGGTACTGGCATATTGGAAGCAAAATTTCTTTGAAAATGGCATAATAAACGTTTACATGTAGAATATTTTTTTGCCAGTGTGTGTGTCAAGCTCAACGGGTTTTGGTGATTGTTAAGACCTGCAAAAATCAGCGTCCTTTTTTATTTTTAGGCAATGAGTTGCCCTGATTGGTATTTTTTGTAAAAGTGTATATACACATCATCGCTCGTTGTACTCATTGCACAATGTTGCTTTTATTGTCCAAAGGGGCAATAAAAAATGAATAAAACAAAATGGAAACGTACATACGTTTGGATCGGTGTGAAGCCAGTGAACAATTTGAGTGGTGGAAACTAAAAGAATATTCATAAATGACTTAGTTATCACACTTAGAATGAGTTTACATTTTTTGTACAAAATACCGTATGTGTTTTTTTTTTTTTATATATTATGCCTCAAGGGCTAGGTGGCGCTGTATTTATAACTGAATGTTGTCATAGAGATATCTTCAGGCCTTGATTATAAGCATACATGTCAAGTGTGGGATTTTTTTTGGAGCATGTACCGTGGAGTTATTATGCATATCCTTCATTCACGATATTGCTTTTAATGTCCACAGAGGCTATCAAAAATAAATAAAAATATATATATGTTTGGATAAGTCTGATGCCAGTGAACATTTTGAGTGGTGGAAACTAAAAGAATATTCATAAATGACTTAGTTATCACACTTATAATGAGTTTACATTTTTTGTACAAAATACCGTATGTGGGGTATTTTTTTTTTATGCCTCAAGGGCTAGGTGGCGCTGCATATATAACTGAATGTTGTCATAGAGATAGCTTCAGGCCTTGACGATAAACATACATGTCAAGTTTGGGATTTTTTGGAGCATGTACCGGGGAGTTATTAAGCATATCCTTTTTCAGTGCGAAACACAAATTTTGATGCCCCGCCTTCATCATATAGTATTTCGAAAAGTCAAGATTTTTCCCCCTGTCGTTGGCTCATGTCTTGACATGGTCCAGGTCAAGTCTTAACTCAGTCAGATGAAACGTGTAGGAGAAGTGGGCAAAAGTCTGCCCCCTGTGAATGTGCAAAAATTGTCAAAAATGGGACATTCAAAAATTCGTAGCTCACTTCCTGTTCATTTTAGCATATGGGTCCAAGAGACTTTTTTTGTAGGTCTTGGGCTCCCTCATACACCTAAAAATATTCGTCGTTCTTGCTTAAACGTACAACCGGGGCTGCTTCGTTAAAAACTTCTAGGGGGCGCTATTGAGTCATTTTTGTAAAAATAGCACAATCAACAATAAAATATTGCTCATTTTACCAGGCCAGATGTGTGTGCCAAGTTTCATGAGTTTCTGTGCATGTTTAGACCCTCAAAACTGGCGTTGTTTTCTTGGCGAACAGCGCTTAGCCACACCCACAGCAATTCGCGAAAACTCACAAACTTCGTGTTGTGACATCATGAAGGCCGAAACCCTCATCTGAGCAAATATGAGGTAGGTCCAGTTAACGTGTTTGGAGAAAAACGTAGAAGAAAATTCGTAAGAAAAAAAATTGCCACTAGGTGGCGCTATCAGTTAGATGAAATATAAGTCAGTAGATGTCTTTAGGGCTGGACTCTCATCAAATGTGTGAAATTCTGAGAAGATAGGATCATCTCGGTCAAGTTAATGCAGCTTTTATTTTCACGAAAAATCTTCAGACTTTGCGTCACCGTAGCGGCCACGCCCTTTGGCGAAAAGTTACAATATTTGGTGTGGGGCATGATCAACATCTTAAGGCTTTTCTGACCAATTTTCAAATGGATCCCTTCAACAACCTCAGCACAGTAGCTAAAAACGTAAAGTATGACATTTATTGTAACCACTAGGTGGCGCTATATGTATAACTGAATTTTATCATATAGATGTTTTCAGGCCGTGACTATTACGTTGCCTGAGAAGTTTGAGATTTTTTGGAGCTTGAACATGGGAGTTATTAAGCATTTGCTCTTTCTGGACAAATGAAATTTTAAAGGCAATATTTGATGCCCCGCCCCCGTCATATAGTATTTCAAAAAGGCAAGATGTTTTGCCCAGTTGTTCTCTCAGGTCTTGAGATGATAAATGCCAAGTTTGAAGTCAATTGGATGAAAAATGTTTGCAAAGGGGGAAAAAGCATGACCACAGTGAATGTGCCAAAATAGGCCAAAATTGGACATTAAAAAATTCATAGCTCACTTCCTGTACATTTTAGCTACATGGTCCCAATAGACTTTTTTGTGCGTCTCGGGGTGCTACACGTGCCTGCCAATTTTCGTTGCTCTAGCTCAAATGTGCCGGGCTTGGTTTTTATTTTTCTACGCTAGGGGGCGCTATAGAGTCGCGTTGTTATGACGACTTCATAATATCAAATTTTTCGCCGGGCCTGAGGAGTGTGCAAAGTTCGGTGAGTTTTCGTGAATGTTTAGGTACCCAAAATCGGGATCGTTTGCGGAGAATAAAGAAGAAGAAGAAGAAGAATAACTAGAGCTGCGAGCAGCTATAAAGGGCCCTCGCAGCCCGGGCCACGTTGGAGTCCTTGCACGTTGGGGTACTTGCACGTTAGGGTACTGGCACGTTGGGGTACTGGCATATTGGAAGCAAAATTTCTTTGAAAATGGCATAATAAACGTTTACATGTAGAATATTTTTTTTGCCAGTGTGTGTCAAGCTCAACGGGTTTTGGTGATTGTTAAGACCTGCAAAAATCAGCGTCCTTTTTTATTTTTAGGCAATGAGTTGCCCTGATTGGTATTTTTTGTAAAAGTGTATATATACATCATCGCTCGTTGTACTCATTGCACAATGTTACTTTTATTGTCCAAAGGGGCAATCAAAAATGAATAAAACAAAATGGAAACGTACATACGTTTGGATCGGTGTGAAGCCAGTGAACAATTTGAGTGGTGGAAACTAAAAGAATATTCAGAAATGACTTAGTCATCACACTTAGAATGAGTTTACATTTTTTTGTACAAAATACCGTATGTGGGTTTTTTTTTTTATATAAGCCTCAAGGGCTAGGTGGCGCTGTATTTATAACTGAATGTTGTCATCGAGATACCTTCAGGCCTTGATTATAAGCATACATGTAAAGTGTGGGATTTTTTTTGGAGCATGTACCGTGGAGTTATTAAGCATATCCTTCATTCACGATATTGCTTTTAATGTCCACAGAGGCTATCAAAAATAAATAAAAATATATATATGTTTGGATAAGTCTGATGCCAGTGAACATTTTGAGTGGTGGAAACTAAAAGAATATTCATAAATGACTTAGTTATCACACTTAGAATGAGTTTACATTTTTTGTACAAAATACCGTATGTGGGGTATTTTTTTTTTATGCCTCAAGGGCTAGGTGGCGCTGCATATATAACTGAATGTTGTCATAGAGATAGCTTCAGGCCTTGACGATAAACATACATGTCAAGTTTGGGATTTTTTGGAGCATGTACCGGGGAGTTATTAAGCATATCCTTTTTCAGTGCGAAACACAAATTTTGATGCCCCGCCTTCATCATATAGTATTTCGAAAGGTCAAGATTTTTCCCCCTGTCGTTGGCTCAGGTCTTGACATGGTCCAGGTCAAGTCTTAACTCAGTCAGATGAAACGTGTAGGAGAAGTGGGCAAAAGTCTGCGCCCTGTGAATGTGCAAAAATTGTCAAAAATGGGACATTCAAAAATTCGTAGCTCACTTCCTGTTCATTTTAGCATATGGGTCCAAGAGACTTTTTTGTAGGTCTTGGGCTCCCTCATACACCTAAAAATATTCGTCATTCTTGCTTAAACGTACAACCGGGGCTGCTTCGTTAAAAACTTCTAGGGGGCGCTATTGAGTCATTTTTGTAAAAATAGCACAATCAACAATAAAATATTGCTCATTTTACCAGGCCAGATGTGTGTGCCAAGTTTCATGAGTTTCTGTGCATGTTTAGACCCTCAAAACTGGCGTTGTTTTCTTGGCGAACAGCGCTTAGCCACACCCACAGCAATTCGCGAAAACTCACAAACTTCGTGTTGTGACATCATGAAGGCCGAAACCCTCATCTGAGCAAATATGAGGTAGGTCCAGTTAACGTGTTTGGAGAAAAACGTAGAAGAAAATTCGTAATAAAAAAAATTGCCACTCGGTGACGCTATCAGTTAGATGAAATATAAGTCAGTAGATGTCTTTAGGGCTTGACTCTCATCAAATGTGTGAAATTTTGAGAAGATAGGATCATCTCGGTCAAGTTAATGCAGCTTTTATTTTCACGAAAAATCTTCAGACTTTGCGTCACCGTAGCGGCCACGCCCTTTGGCGAAAAGTTACAATATTCGGTGTGGGGCATGATCAACATCTTAAGCCTTTTCTGACCAATTTTCAAATGGATCCCTTCAACAAGCTCAGCACAGTAGCTAAAAACGTAAAGCATGACATTTATTGTAACCACTAGGTGGCGCTATATGTATAACTGAATTTTATCATATAGATGTTTTCAGGCCGTGACTATTACGTTGCCTGAGAAGTTTGAGATTTTTTGGAGCTTGAACATGGGAGTTATTAAGCATTTGCTCTTTCTGGACAAATGAAATTTTAAAGGCAATATTTGATGCCCCGCCCCCGTCATATAGTATTTCAAAAAGGCAAGATGTTTTGCCCAGTTTTTCTCTCAGGTCTTGAGATGATAAATGCCAAGTTTGAAGTCAATTGGATGAAAAATGTTTGCAAAGGGGGAAAAAGCATGACCACAGTGAATGTGCCAAAATAGGCCAAAATTGGACATAAAAAAATTCATAGCTCACTTCCTGTACATTTTAGCTACATGGTCCAAATAGACTTTTTTTGTGCGTCTCGGGGTGCTACACGTGCCTGCCAATTTTTGTTGCTCTAGCTCAAACGTGCCGGGCTTGGTTTTTATTTTTCTACGCTAGGGGGCGCTATCGAGTCGCATTGTTATGACGACTTAATAATATCAAATTTTTCGCCGGGCCTGAGGAGTGTGCAAAGTTCGGTGAGTTTTCGTGAATGTTTAGGTACCCAAAATCGCGATCGTTTGCGGAGAATAAAGAAGAAGAAGAAGAAGAAGAAGAAGAAGAAGAAGAAGAAGAAGAAGAAGAAGAAGAAGAATAACTAGAGCTGCGAGCAGCTATAAAGGGCCCTCGCAGCCCGGGCCACGTTGGGGTACTTGCACGTTGGGGTACTTGCACGTTGGGGTACTGGCACGTTGGGGTACTGGCAAGTTTAGGTACGGCACATTGGAAGCAGAATTTCTTTGAAAATGGCATGATAAACCTTGACATGTGGATTTTTTTTTTTTTTGTAAAAATACCGTTAAGTTGGTGTATTTTTTTTTATGCCTCTAGGGCTAGGTGGCGCTGTATATATAATGGAATGTTGTCATAGGGATACCTTCAAGCCTTGACTCTAAACATACATGTCAAGTGTGGGATTTTTTTGGAGCATGTACCGTGGAGTTATTAAGCATATCCTTCATTCACGATATTGCTTTTAATGTCCATTAGAGGCTATCAAAAATAAATAAAAAAAGTACATGTTTGGATAAGTCTAATGCCAGTGAACATTTTGAGTGGTGGAAAGTAAAAGAATATTCATAAATGACTTAGTTATCACACTTAGAATGAGTTTACATTTTTTGTACAAAATACCGTATGTGGGGTATTTTTTTGTTTTGCCTCAAGGGCGAGGTGGCGCTGCATATATAACTGAATGTTGTCATAGAGATACCTTCAGGCCTTGACGATAAACATACATGTCAAGTTTGGGATTTTTTGGAGCATGTATCGGGGAGTTATTAAGCATATCCTTTTTCAGTGCGAAACACAAATTTTGATGCCCCGCGTCATTTTTGTAAAAATAGGACAATACATGATAAAATATTGCTCATTTTGCCAGGCCAGATGTGTGTGCCAAGTTTCATGAGTTTCTGCGCATGTTTAGACCATCAAAACTAGCGTTGTTTTCTTGGCGAACAGTGCTTAGCCACGCCCACAGCGATTCGCGAAAACTCACAAACTTCGTGTTGTGACATCATGAAGGCCGAAACCCCCATCTGAGCAAATATGAGGTTGGTCCAGTTAACGTGTTTGGAGAAAAATGTACAAGAAAATTCGTAAGAAAAAAAATTGCCACTAGGTGGCGCTATCAGTTAGATGAAATATAAGTTCGTAGATGTCTTTAGGGCTGGACTCTCATCAAATGTGTGAAATTTTGAGAAGATAGGATCATCTCGGTCAAGTTCATGCAGCTTTTATTGTCACGAAAAATCTTCAGACTTTGCGTCACCGTAGCGGCCACGCCCTTTGGCGAAAAGTTACAATATTCGGTGTGGGGCATCATCAACATCTTAAGGCTTTTCTGACCAATTTTCAACTGGATCCCTTCAACGAGCTCAGCACAGTAGCTAAAAACGTAAAGTATGACATTTATTGTAACCACTAGGTGGCGCTATATGTATAACTGAATTTTTTCATATAGGTGTTTTCAGGCCGTGACTATTACGTTGCCTGAGAAGTTTGAGATTTTTTGGAGCTTGTACATGGGAGTTATTCAGCATTTGCTCTTTCTGGACAAATGAAATTTTAAAGGCAATATTTGATGCCCCGCCCCCGTCATATAGTATTTCGAAAACGCAAGATTTTTTGCCTAGTTTTTCTCTTAAGTCTTGAGATGATAAATGCCAAGTTTAAAGTCAATGGGATGAAAAATGTTTGCATAGGGGGAAAAAGTATGACCACAGTGAATGTGCCAAAATAGGTCAAAATTGGACATTAAAAAATTCATAGCTCACTTCCTGTACATTTTAGGAAATGGCTTCCACTGACTTTTTTGTGCGTCTCATAGTGCTACACGTGCCTGCCAATTTTCGTAGCTCTAGCTCAAACGGGCCGGGATTGGTTTTTATTTTTCTACGCTAGGTGGCGCTATAGAGTCGCGTTGTTATGACAACTACATAATATCAAATTTTTCGCCGGGCCCGAAGAGACTGCAAAGTTTGGTGAGTTTTCGTAAATGTTTAGGCCCTCAAAAATGCGATCGTTTACGGAGAAGAAGAAGAAGAAGAAGAAGAAGAAGAAGAAGAATTCTTACAAAAACAAGAGGGACCTCGCAGCGGTCGCTGCTCGGGCCCTAATAATAATAATAATAATAATAATTTTTACAAAAACAATAGGGACCTCGCAGTGGTCGCTGCTCGGGCCCTAATAATAATAACAACAACATATTATACATTTTGTTGGGTCCAAGAGCAACTTACATAATTATAGTGTTTCATATGATTGTATTTGTCTTATTTTCAAATGTTTAAACGTGTTCTTGATTTGAACAAAATATAATTGTTTTGAATAGGGCTGCACGATATTGGAAAAACATGCGCTATGCGATATACTTGCTGAACATAGCGATATCGATATTATTGCGATATTTAACATTTACCTAAAGACATTACATTTTTATTACCTAATGAAAGAAAAACATTTTTCATGGGGAAAAATAAGCAACCTTCATGTAATCTTAGTTAATTAATTGTAATTATGTCTTGATAATTTTCAACTATTGAATGGCGATGCACATTTTAATTAGCATCTGACTGGTCAAATTCATATAAAAAGCATAAAATTCAATATAAAACTTATTGCGTGCCTTTGCGATATGCATATTGCAAGGGCCAATATCGCGATATCGATATTTTTTCGATATATTGTGCAGCCCTAGTTTTGAATAATCTTGATTTCAATTATTACCAAAATAATCGTGATGATTATTTTTTCCATAATGGAGCAGCCCTAGTGTGATGTGAATATGTATATCTTGTGCTCATCTTTCCCTTTAATTTTCTATTTCAGGCAGGATATACTGAAACGAAGATTGAGGCGTAATTTCCCCCAGCTGGTTTTTCACACCCCTTCCCAGCAAAACCTCTGAAATGGTTTTTGTAGAGACATTATCAACAACTGACAAACTTTTAGACAGGGTACCTCACTCATCAGATACATCAACTACTGAGTTTACTGACGTAAGCCAAGAAAGTGACACTAACACATAGCTGGTCAGGTTGGAAAATCACAGGGCATACGAGGACACTTTACAGTGCAGGGCTGTAAAATCTGCCATTTTGTTTGTTTCATTATCAAGATGTTAACTCTCCATTTTAACACTTTTCAAGCAAAAATAAAAATGTCTGTATTCCATTTTTCCACAACACAGACCTTTGTTAAATTGGTCTGCCAAAAAAGTGCTGTTCCAATGAAGTTCCATGGTTTTATTGTGAACGCACATTTGATTTTTATTTGATTTTTTTTTTCATTAATATTTTTTTGTGTGTGGGGCAGGGGTGGGGGTATAAATGACATGCTGTGACATAATCTGATACTTTAATAAATATTCTATATGTTATAATAATCTGAACTCTGAATGCATCTATTTTCATCTAGTCCATTTTGCCTTGTTCCAGGTTTGCGGTGCATGGTAGTATTTTTGGCCGATGTATGCTGCTTCTTGTGTAGCTTTCATTACGTAGTAGGTTGTGAATTGTTTTCATATATGAAACATAAACATAGCTAAATCTAACATTCGTGTGCTGGTGTCACTTCTAGTTGAAGCGTTTTTTGTTTTTGTTTTTTGGCACAAATCTAATATATTTAATTATCTAAATTCACATGATTACACCAAACCACCAATACTTGTTTCTGATGTTAGGTACATGTATTTATAACATCTGGGAATTATTTTCTGTTGCCAAATTTAATGTAAGACATTTTACAACCAAAAACTGCAGCACAAGATTTTCATTTTTTTGTTATTTACCTATATATGCATTTCTGGCTTGTGACAAAATTGGGGCAGGAAAACATTGGGTAAACTTTTAACCCAAAGTTCAGAAGGGTATTATCTATCAAAAAATGCATTGAACAAGTAGTGCCCAGACAGTGGAGAAAAACTCATTTTCTAGGCACTTTTTTGGGGTTCACCCCAAGGCCTATCACTACTTGGAGGCGGATGTGCTTACCACTCTTCTACCGTGCTGCCCTGTTTGTCAATTATAGACTCTCAATTTGTTTTTTCCTTCTTCTCTGCATCCATTATAAAAACGATGTACATCAATAATAGTCATTTACTAAAATAATAACAATAGTCATTTACTTCAATCATATTATTTTGCATTTGTACACTACCAAAATGAGACTTTCAGATTATTGGAATCGTCTTTATAACACCTGCCTGCACTGTGTATTTTCGTTTCATTAAAGTAATCACCGAATTTTACGGCTATACTAACTATCCTGTTACAACAAGGGGGGTCACTTAGTAAAAAGCGTTGACAATCGAGTTATGCCCCTTAATACGTACTTTGACGCTTCTTTCACTAGTCACATTCGTGTAAAGTTGAAGTATGCCAAATTAATTTTAAACAAGCATATTGAAATAACACAAAAACTTGTGTCTTACGATTGAAGCTAAAAATGGACTACTTCGAGTGCATACTTACCTTCTTCTGTTCCTCAGCGTGAACCACGTATAAAGAAAAACTTCTGCTCGTGTTGTAAGAATAACCTATAAATCCAGTCGCGACAACTGTGCCACCACAGACGACAGCTCGGCGCCATGTTAAATTTCTCAAAGAACGTGAGCCCCTGGCAGCGTTCTTCAACAAGAATCTTCCAACGAAGGCCATCTTCTCTCAACAACACTAGCTTGGTGAGCTTCTGTAGCTGAGTTTCAGGAGGCCCCACCAGGTCACGTGATGCGTACCCGGAAATCAAATATGATATTTAAAAAAACACACACACACACACAAAAAACAGTATGAACGTCCATACAATTTGATTACTTCCTATGGGCTATAACGCTATTTCTTTTGTAATCTACACATGGCATTGTAGGAACAGAGAAAATGAGGCTTTCTGAAACAACGAACCACTTTTGACACAATTGCCCTAAAATGATACACTGCTACGAGGCATTTGACACACTGCAATAGAGCTCCATCTGCTGGTCAAACCTGCGCACGTTATTTTTAAAATCCGTGTTTGCAAAGCTTCATTCCTTGGTGTCACAAAATGAACCTCAGCATTTCATTTGTTCAATAAAGTTTCAGTGGAAAAAAGATAGACGACTCAAAACAAAAAATGTTTTTAATGCATGATTACTGTAATTGGCTATATTCTTAGATGTTAGAGAGTAGGATAAATATGTACTGTTACAGATATAGGCTATATTTGTATATGTATTCCAGGTACGTACAGTATAATTTTCTAAGTGTATGATAGGTGCAGACAGTGCTTGTAAACAATTATATATTGTTTTATTGTTTGGTAGTGACACATTACGAACATCCGGGCATTTCTGATACTTCCCCAATGCAACGCAATGCAAGTACGGTGAAAACAAACGGTGTAAGCGGCTCAGACCGGTCCATTTTAGTTTAGTGTTTTAATGAAGATGTATATGTATTAATGTGTCAATCTAAAATAGATTAAACATTCGAATAAGTGACCAACGTCAATAGTTATGTTGTATATGATCAAAAATAAAAATTACTTACTCACAATCTGACACGACTCAGCAGAGTCGGTGAAAAACAGATCCCAGAAATGCAGGCTCAGAAGAGGAAAACAATCTCGATTTATTTTTGGTGATAAACCGATTGCAAAAAGCTTGCTCGCAGGCAAGTCAGCGAAATTTACAGAGGTGCCCTTGCACACAGGCAGGAGACACGGAAGTAACAGAAAACACTTGCAAAAGGCAAGGACCAATTGGAAAACACAAAACACCTGCAAAAGGCAGGGAACGCGAATGTAACAAAAAACGCTTGCAACTGCAAGGAGAACTAACATAACCAAAAACGCTTGCAAACGGCAAGGAGAACTAACGTAACAAAAAACCACTTGCAAAAGGCAAGGACTATAAAACACAAAACACTTGCAACCGGCAAGGACGACTCGAAATGCACACGGTATCAATCAACTCGGGAATATCAACAAAAGGCGACGCGGAAACACACACGTGAATAAAACTTAACTAAGGGCGACGGCAGATTCAAAACAACTTTACCAACAGGAGAACGCGGAGAACACTTGGACACAATGGTGAGCAAATAATAATCCGACAGCTTGCTGTGCAGCTCGGAGTCCTTTTAAAGGCCTAATTGCCAACGCGATGCAGGTGCGGGGCTGGGGAACGCCCCCCTCGTTGTTGGCACTGGAACACACACACAAAAAAGCACAACAGGCTGAGAACCGAACCATGACAGTACCCCCCCCCCTTAACGGACGCCCCTTGGCGGACCACCTGGCTTATCTGGATGAGCAGCATAGAAGGTGTCGAGCAAAGACGGGTCCAGGATCCAGGAGCGGGGGATCCATTGCCGCTCCTCCGGTCCGTAACCTTCCCAGTCGACCAGATACTGGAAGCCCCCGGCCCCTGCACCTTGAGTCCAAGATTTCTTTGACCGTGTAGACAGGATCCCCATCAACCACTCGGGGAGGAGGCGGCGCGGGTGGGTTCAGCGGGCTGGGAGTCTCTGGCTTGAGGAGGGAAACGTGGAACACTGGATGGACCTTGAGTGAAGGCGGCAGACGGAGTTTCACAGTTACGGGGTTGATGATGGTGAGTATTTCAAATGGTCCGATGTAGCGCGGACCCAACTTCTTTGAGCAGCCAGCCAGACGCATGTCCCGGGATGAGAGCCAGACCTTGTCTCCTGGCTGGTACGAAGGCTCCGGACGCCGCCGACGGTCCGCAATCTCCTTATTGCGGGCCGCTGAACGGGATAGCGCCGCTCGGGTCTCCCGCCATACCTTGTGGGCCCGCCGGAGGTGATGTTGGATGGTGGGCAGCTCGACGGGACCTTCTTGAGAAGGGAACAGAGGTGGCTGGTAGCCGTACGCCGCCTTGAAGGGTGAGAGACCTGTCGCAGAGGACGGCAGAGTGTTCGTGGCGTACTCGATCCAGGAGAGGTGCGACGACCAGGATTCCGGGTTGTGCAGGCAAACACATCGCAGAGCAGCTTCAAGGTCCTGGTTGGCCCTCTCCGTTTGGCCGTTGGTCTGGGGGTGATATCCGGAAGACAGACTGACTGTGGCGCCCAACAGCTTGCAGAATTTCCTCCAGACCTGGGAGATGAATTGAGGACCACGGTCGGACACCAAGTCCACTGGAATGCCATGAAGACGGAAGACATGACGAACGAGGAGTTGTGCAGTTTCCCAGGAAGATGGCAGTTTGGCGAGGGCAACAAAGTGAGTTAATTTTGAAAATCGGTCGACCACTGTCATGATGACCGTGTTTCCCCTGGACCGGGGGAGGCCGGTGATAAAGTCTAGCGAGATGTGCGACCAAGGCCGCGCCGGGATGGGTAGCGGCCTTAACAGTCCCATCGGCGGCTGGTGGGACGATTTCCCGCACGCACAAGCGGTACATGCCTTGACGAACTCAGTAACGTCCTTTTTCATGTCGGCCCACCAAAACCGCTGGCCGACCAAGGCAAGAGTCCGGTTAATTCCCGGGTGACAAGCAACTCGTGAGGTGTGACCCCACTGGAGGACCTCAGCCCGCACCGGCTCAGGGACAAACAGTTTCTCAGCCGGGCACTCCACCGGAACAGCAATCCCTTCCTGTGCTTCCATGACTCGTCTCTCGACCTCCCATCGAACTGCCCCCATAAAGCAATGTGCGGGTAGGACCGGTTCCGTTTCTGCCTCCGGCGTGGCCGCATCGTGGATCCGGGACAAGGCGTCTGGCTTCTGGTTCCTGGATCCCCGGCGGTAGTCCACGACAAAGTTGAACCTTGTGAACAGTAAGGCCCATCGTGCTTGCCGCGAGTTGAGTCTCTTGGCTGACCGAAGGTATGCCAGGTTTTTGTGGTCCGTCAACACTCTAAAGGGTTCCTTGGCGCCCTCCAGCCAGTGTCGCCACTCTTGAAGAGCCAAGACGATTGCCAGAAGTTCCCTATTCCCGACGTCGTAGTTCGCCTCAGCTGGACTCAATCGCCGGGAGAAGAAGGCGCAGGGATGGAGCTTCCCGTCTTCTGGCGACCGCTGGGACAGGACCGCCCCCACTCCTGAATCCGACGCGTCAACCTCGACCACAAAAGACAAATCTGTATTAGCGTGGATGAGCACTGGCGGGTTTACAAACTGCTGTTTCAATTTCAGAAATGCATCTTCGGCAACAGGTGACCACCTAAAGGGTACTTTACTTGACGTCAGTTTAGTAAGGGGGGCTGCCCGTAAACTATAGTCTTTGATAAAGCGACGATAAAAATTAGCGAATCCCAAAAATCGTTGTAGCTGTTTACGGGTTTTGGGGGTCGGCCACTCGACCACGGCTTGAGTTTTTACCGGATCCGCCCGCAGTTGCCCTCCCTCGATAATGAAACCCAGGAACTGCACAGACTTGGCGTGGAACTCGCACTTCTCTGCCTTCACGTAGAGCCGGTTTTCTAATAGGCGCTGGAGGACCAGGCGGACATGTTGCCTATGCTCGTGAATATCGCGTGAGAAGATCAGGATGTCATCGAGGTACACAAAGCAAAAAGTGTTCAACATGTCTCTAAGGACGTCATTAATTAAACATTGGAACACGGCTGGGGCATTCGTCAGTCCAAACGGCATGACACAGTATTCAAAGTGTCCTAGTGGTGTCTTGAATGCAGTCTTCCACTCGTCCCCTTCCCGTATTCTCACTAAATGATAGGCGCTTCTCAGGTCTAACTTAGAAAAAATTCGGGCCGACTGTAACGGAGCGAACGCTGAGTCGAGCAAGGGAAGGGGATATTTATTCTTAACTGTGATATCATTTAGGCCACGGTAGTCGACGCAAGGGCGGAGTGTCTTATCTTTTTTCTCGATGAAGAAAAATCCCGCGCCTACGGGAGACTTGGACGGGCGTATCTGACCAGATGCTAGCGACTCATTAATATATTCCCGTAAAGCGTCCTGTTCCGGCTGGGACACCTGATATAACCGTGACCCCGGCAACTGTGCCCCAGGAATCAGGTCAATTGCACAATCATACGGACGATGGGGCGGTAATGCTTGTGCATGATCTTTACTAAAGACTTTGCGTAAATCATGATACTCCTTGGGGACGTGGTCTAGGCATACCGGTTCGGGGGTTAAACTTGCTGGCACCGATGTAGTCCCTCCTGCCAACTTCAGACAGTGGGCATGGCAGAAGGGACTCCAGTTCTCCAAAGCCGGCTTCTCCCAATCTATATCCGGATTATGGGTTCGTAGCCAGGGAAGGCCCAACACTAGGGGCGCAGAACGGGACGGCATAATAAAAAACCTCCTTCTTTCCTCATGATTTCCCGAGAGTTTTAAGTTCAGGAGGACCGGTAGACAGTCGGACCTCCGCCAATAAGTGCCCGTTGAGGTCGAAAACCTTTTTAACCTTTTCTAAGGTCTCTACCGGGCTTCCTAATGCTTCCACCACACACGGGTCTACAAAGCAATCATCCGCCCCAGAATCGATCAACGCACTCACCCTAACACTCAACCCGTATCCCGACAGCTCCCCCGACAATTCTAGCCGTCTATCACTAAGTGACGACCCCGACGGTGGGTTGGGTTCGGTTCTCCCCGGTTCGTGCTTACCCAGGTCAGCTTCCGGCTCGGCCTTCAGGAGCTGATCGGCCCGGCCCCCTAGTCGGGCGGTCGGTCGCGTCTTGCGGGTAGGTCGTGCTGGGCACGACGCCACTCGATGCCCCGGTTGACCGCAGTACAGGCAGGCACCAGCGAGCCACCGGCGACGACGCTCCTCTGGGTGCAGACGTCCACCACCCACTTGCATGGGCTCCCCTCCATTGTCCGGCGGTCCAGAAAGGGTGCGGGCGGCGGCGTCGTTGAGGAAGAGTCTGCACCTGTCCTCGTTCGCGGCTGCTCCATGCCGCTCCACAGCGCGTTCTCGGCCCCGTTCCCGTATCCGATTGTCCAAACGGATCGTGAGTTCAATGAGACCGTCTAACGAGCTTGTCGTCGCGGACTGCCAGTTCCTCCTTGAGCTGTGTATTAAGTCCTCGACGAAAGACACTCCGCAACGCACAGTCTCCAAACCCGCTCTCGGCGGCCAGTATGCGAAACTCGATGGAATAATCAGCGACCGATTTCTTCCCCTGAACTAAGTCTAGCAACCGACCCCCGGCCTCTCTCCCCCTAACCGGATGATCGAACACGCGTTGAAACTCACCCACAAAGTTGGAAAAAGAGGACCGAAGGTCTGGTCGCGCGTTGCTCACCACCATAGCCCAGGTAGCGGCTTGACCAGTCAGGAGGCTCATAACGAACGCTACTTTGGACGGACCACGAGCGTAAGTAAACGGTTGCTGGTCAAAAACGAGCGAACACTGATGCAAAAATTGACCGCAACCTCCAGGCTGTCCATCGTAGCGTGACGGGTGAGGCAAAACAGGTTCTCTATGCGTAACCGGGAGCGCCGACATGGCAGTGTCCGAACGCGGAAGTTCCGGGGTCTGCACCCCGCGGGAACTGAGCTGTTCGAGTTTTCCGAACATCTCCTCACAACGATGAGCTAGCCCGCCGACCACCTCTTGAAGACCGATCAAGGTGGTCTTGGTTTGCCCGACCCGTTGTCCCTGGCTGGCCAAAGCCCGTCTCACCTTTTCCGAGTCTGCGGGATCCATGGTCGGATTATTCTGACACGACTCAGCAGAGTCGGTGAAAAACAGATCCCAGAAATGCAGGCTCAGAAGAGGAAAACAATCTCGATTTATTTTTGGTGATAAACCGATTGCAAAAAGCTTGCTCGCAGGCAAGTCAGCGAAATTTACAGAGGTGCCCCTGCACACAGGCAGGAGACACGGAAGTAACAGAAAACACTTGCAAAAGGCAAGGACCAATTGGAAAACACAAAACACCTGCAAAAGGCAGGGAACGCGAATGTAACAAAAAACGCTTGCAACTGCAAGGAGAACTAACATAACCAAAAACGCTTGCAAACGGCAAGGAGAACTAACGTAACAAAAAACCACTTGCAAAAGGCAAGGACTATAAAACACAAAACACTTGCAACCGGCAAGGACGACTCGAAATGCACACGGTATCAATCAACTCGGGAATATCAACAAAAGGCGACGCGGAAACACACACGTGAATAAAACTTAACTAAGGGCGACGGCAGATTCAAAACAACTTTACCAACAGGAGAACGCGGAGAACACTTGGACACAATGGTGAGCAAATAATAATCCGACAGCTTGCTGTGCAGCTCGGAGTCCTTTTAAAGGCCTAATTGCCAACGCGATGCAGGTGCGGGGCTGGGGAACGCCCCCCTCGTTGTTGGCACTGGAACACACACACAAAAAAGCACAACAGGCTGAGAACCGAACCATGACACAATCAGTATAGGCTATCTGAACAATTATGAAAACATACAGTGCTAAAGTGTGCTAAAAAAAAATTTGATTTGACCACCTGTCATATTCTCTAAACATAAAGCCTAAATAAGGAGATAATAAGGCAAGGTACAAGACAATTTTTCTATTTTTTTTAAGAGCTTAAATACTGAACTGCAATCACGCTTTAACTTATTTGTGCTAGAATGTGCTTGAATTACTATTAGCAAGGGCAGGGTTTACAAAATTGGGTACAACATGCAAAAGTTAGTTCCAGTCACATTTAAAAAATAAATAAAAATAAAAATAAATAAATAAATAAATAAATAAATAAAATAAAAACTAGTCATTTCTATATTTGTTTTCAATTACTATCTCTCTATGTTTTTTAGGGTGGCATGGTGGACTAGTGGTTAGCACGTCCGCCTCCCAGTTCTGAGGACTCAGGTTTGAGTCCAGGCTCTGGCCTTCCTGGGTGGAGTTTGCATGTGCTCGCGTGGTTCTTCTCCGGGTACTCCGGTCTCCTCCCACATTCCAAAAACATGCATGGCAGGTTAATTGGGCGCTCCGAATTGTCCCTAGGTGTGCTTGTGAGTGTGGATGGTTGTTTGTCTCTGTGTGCCCTGCGATTGGCTGGCAGCCAGTCCAGGGTGTCTCCCGCCTACTGCCCAGAGCCAGCTGAGATAGGCGCCAGCACCCCCCGCGACCCTTGTGAGGAATAAGCAGTCAAGTGGATGGATGGATATTTTTTTTTAAATCACAAAAAGCAGATCAAGCCCTGGTATTTATCTCTTCCTTCTAGTGGAGCAGCATGTTTTTTTTCCCCTCAATGTAAAACCTACTATTCCCAACAAATACAAATACCACGCCATTAAATTCCATCCATCCATCCATCCATTCATCCATCCTGCCGTGTCAGTCCGGGCCTGGGGTAGGCTATTGTATTGTATTTCACGTGACAGATGCAGTAACGCTAAGCTATGTGAAAATCCACGTGCACATCTGTACATACTGTATGCCCATGTCAACCTCTGAAAATATAAAGATGATCGCACCAATAATTTGTATTGTATGGACATTAAATGAATGAATGAATGAATGAATGAATGAATGAATGAATGAATGAATGAATGAATGAATGAATGAATGACGTCGTTGCTGCATTCATCTCTGCTCACTACAGCTTAATGGCACTAAATGAGAAAAACACTTTTGCACCTTCCCCTATCCAACTTTGTTTTCTAATCATTTAATATTTCTCGCAGCTGTGCCGCGTTCTTGGCGCAAATCCATTGCCACGTGTGGTGGGTAAATCAGGCGCAAATTTGCTCCCAACTGTCAAACTTTGTGGTGGTATACCATTAGAGCAATATCCTTAGTGAATATAGGACGTTAACAGGCAGCAAACTGCGGATGCTTATATGGAGCAATTTTTGGCGGTCAGCGGACACAGTGCACTCTTAGTGGATTTGGCCCTCAGTATTTGACAGCAAAACATTTTCATTGAATAATAACTAAAAACAAGAAAGAAAAAGAAAAGTGTCTGGCGGTATATTCTGTCAGACACAGGAGTGGATTTCCAAGTTGTTGCAGAGTCTCATTTAATCCCATATCTTTATCCGTAGGTTACAGTAAATAATTACAAGCCTTGTTCTTTTCAGCAATGTAGATGACACCCACACCATCACAGTTGCAAGTAGCTGTTACTCTTTCAGTGCAACAATCAGAACATGTTTGTCCCTTTCTTCCCCACACTACAATCCATTTTTATGTTGCAGAATCTGGATTCGTTGAAATGAATTCTGTTCCTCCATATGTTCAATTTCCACTGCTGATGTTGCAGACCAGCAGAGAAGGGCAGTTATGCCAGGCTAGCAAATATATGAACCCAGAGATTGGCTGTCCTTGTGCAGTGTGTTTGAGATTTCTGTGCATAAGGTCAGGTGCCGTAACATTCTGCATTCCTGTAAATCTGTAGAAGCCTTCAGTTCAGAACTGTTGAAGGGTTATAATAATTAGGTGAATTCTGAACCCCAAATTGCTTCATCAAATTTTGAGTTTCCTCCATGATGCTTTGCCATAACAGGCCTTCATTGAATCAACCTTTAGTTGCTGTTCTACTATATGTACCGTATGGATCATTTTAAAAAGTCCTTATGGTTTGGACAATCGGCATTGATTTTTTTTTTCTAACCCTCTGAGCTGCAGAAAGGTATGAGTTACATAAATGTTATACCTGACAGTCAGGCTAAATAATGGTGATTAGGGAAAAAAATGCTTTACAGGACATCATGTATGGATAATGAATTTTTCTTACATCAAGTTTAAAATATATTTCATTTAACATTGTACTTTATGGGTGTCATCACAGGTCTCCTAAATATCATCACGTCTGTAAAAATCTTCAGAGGGGAAAAAAGACAATGGCAAAGTGATGGGATGAACTGATTTTTATACATCACCATATTTCATATTTCCACAGACAGATATAATTTAGATGTAATTCAATTCAATAAACAAATCATATGTCCATGTACATTCTTGAAGCATACATCAAGTTGTGCAGGATTTGTGCAATAATGTATACGTCTGATAATTTATTCTTATAGAACAGACCCCATTGCTGGCACTATAGTGCTAACCAAAGTTGCACAAGCCTTTTTTTTATTTTATTTTTTAAACTCTCATACGATTCACCCATTCACTCACTATTTGTTTAAAACTATAGCATGGAGGAAACTCAACCTCATAAAAATTTAAAATAAAAAAAATAAAATAAAATAAAAAGCTGTAAATACGGCATCAAGGGAGGCAATTGGCGGTGATGAACTTTGAGATAAAATGTCACCACAAATGATTTCAACTCGTGATTTAGTCCTGCAGTTGAATTTCCAATAGTGGAGTGTTTACTGGTGGAGTTTCAACCGGCAATTTACAAGTGGACGAGGAATTACAGTCATTCCAATTGGGTGGCTGAGCTCGAAGACACATACAAGGTGTGTGTCACAGAAAAGTTCCAGTACCGTATTTAAAATCCAAACTGTGAACTACAAGTTTTCCCCTTTAAAGTTATTAACCCATACCACATTTTCCCACCCCAACCCACTTTTCTGCCACACCTCCATGAAGTCGTGGAAGGATTCTCCACAGCTCCATAAGCGTGGCCGCATTGTTGTCATCCACTCCCAATTAGGTACCTTGTTTATCCCACATGAGTTTGGGAAAGAGGGGAAGTGAGGTTGTACCAACCAACACACTAGCCGGGTTTACATGGAGACTTTTTAGTCATTCCGATTGTAATTATTCCGAATGAAGATCTCTGGTCACTGGTTTACATGTGACGTGATCCATTCCGATTTGCCACTTATATGCTCCCTTGTTTAATTGGATCAGCCCCGGCAGCCGCGGGACGCACGGATATCGATCACGTGATTTATCAAGATGGAGTTAATTCGTCATTTAGCACAATAGTTGTGATAGTGTTAACGCTTTTATTGAAGCAACATCTTGATAAAAACCACGTTTCAAGTACTTAAAAACAAGTTCTCCCCTCGCAGACAAGCTCTGGGGAGACGCCGCCATTTTAGTAGGTGGAAACGATGACGCCATGACGCATTTACGTCAAGACAGATCATGCGCATACCGCACGCAGCCTCGCCATTCCGAATGAAGTGTATACATGACGCTCGTTCGGATTGACGAAAGGAATATACCACCCCTGTGATTCCGAATGAAATTCCATTCAGCCTTTGCATTCCGATTGAGGTGTTTATATGGAGCATTTTCAGACTCTCTGAGGGGAAACACCAGGTTTACAGTGAAGTTGGTAGTTAGGTAACACTATGAATTTCACAACATCCTAAATGTTCGAATGTGTTATGCGAGTAGAACAGCAGGTCATACAGTACAAAATGTGTCCACATTAATTCAGTGTCACGGTAGCATCAGCAAGTTCGGAGGTTTATTAATGTCTTAGCAGCAGGTTTCAATGTAAAGTAACAAAGACATACACACTTTAAGACCATCAATGAAGGAAACAAAGTTTGCATTTTTTTCCCCATCAGTCACAGTTTGTGCTGTCTCTTTAGCTGTGTTGCTCAAAATTTGTCGGAAGGAAAAAAAGAAAAAGAAGTCCCCAGAGTGCTTCATAAAAGGGATGGAGAGCAAACATGTCGGACTGTAGCAACTACATCCACATGGAAGTATTGTAGCTCCCACGTGAATGATAAAACAGTGTATTGTAATGACAGATTTACTTTCAGTTCAATTCAGTAATCAACAGTCTCCTTTAGTGCTTTCATCAAACCGTATGACACATGGCACTTATGATAAACACGTGACAGGAAAATAACATTCCTATCATCTAATACGGTAGCTCAACTATTTTCATTAGGATAATTTGAAGGCTGCAGAAGGACACAGCACTTTATACTACATTCCTCACGTGGGTAAACCCAATACTATTGAATTGGAACGTATCTTTTGGTGTTAACAAATAAAGGAAGACTGTTTGACTTTGTATGTGCATATATATATATATATATATATATATATATATATATATATATATATATATATATATATATATATATATACATATATATATATATATATATATATATATATAGGTGCAGTGATGATAAAAATGGAACACTTCTCGACATTTACAGATTGCCTGCAGCTGCAGAGGGGATCCCTTATTTTCAGGACTTTATGCATGTTGGGTCAAAATGGCCACATTGTTCACATTTATATTCTAATCATCTCAAACATGTAAAAGAATGAACACATGGCCAACAAACAGCAGGGGCCTCATTTATAAAACTGTGCGTGAAAACCTGCGCAGAAATGTTCGTACGTAGAGTTTTGGCCTCATTTTGATCGTACGCAAGCTTTATAAATGAGGCCCCAGGTCTGTTAATCTTACAGAACTCTGTACCCACCACCAATTATTTCTTGATTTACACGTGTTGATAATACATACTGTACATTTAACACTTCTCACAAACACACGGACAACTCAATCAGCTAGATGGTCTTATTTGGGCTGTGGGCCAATATAGGAAACAGAGGAATATAAAAATACAAGCATATTTGAAGTACTGTCTTCCTGTTGCTTTTCCCTGGTAAAAGTGGCTCAAACAACTAGATATTGGAGTACTTATATATGTTATGTAATTCATTAGTGACTTCTAATTTGCATATTTTCATTTAAATGTAATATTTTATTTGACTTAACAAGATTTCTATAAATGTCTTACTGTTGCCCATTTCACTTCAGTGTACTGTTTTATTAGCGACAGGGTATACACACAAGGATAGGTATATACAATTCATGACTTAGAAGATATTTGCATTTGAACGCACTTGTTGGTAATTGACAATCTGGACTTCAAAGTAAAACACGCAACAGTACACAGATCTCTCTCACTTCAGGTTTTTACAATTCTTCAGACACCATGTTAAATACTGTGGGAAAATAAATGATGAGGAACAAACAAAGTTGAGGGGTCACTTTTCTCATCATTCATTTCGCAGATCATGGAGAGGAATCATTTATAACTGTTGATGGAAGACAACCCTACTTTGTGAGTAGTGAACCATAATTGCAAAATGCTTCCTCACACTAAATTATTGCAAATTCTCCAAATGATTTCAAGAACATAAAAAAAGTCAAACAAGTGCACTAAGAGACTATTAGATTTCATGCAGTGTTCAGATTTTTTGTACAAAGGCATTATGTCAAATTGTGTCACTGTGAGCATTTCAGAAATCCCAAGCCCCCCCCCCCCCCCCCCTTTTTTTTTTTTAACATGGATCAAAAAAATAATCTGTATTTAACGACATCCAAAAAAGCTAGGTTGGTAACACCAGCATTCCATTACATGATCGATGATAACCATGTGGTGGGATTACATGTCTTCAAGATTTAGTATGTTTTAATTATCTAAGGTGCAAGACTGGGGTAACCATGTGTGGATGAGAAATCATATCAAATCATCACATTTGCAACTACTTCATATTTCATTTGCTTTCTCTCTCACTACAAGAGAGAAGAACTTAAAAAAGTATATTGCTTCAAAAGTTTTTAATTATTGTGAACATTTAATTCACCTCTTTTTCAGGTGTGTATAGACTGACTGACAGACAGAAAGAGAGACAGACAGACATGGTATAATCAGTCACAGAAACATATAGAAAGATTAATCCAAGAGATTAAACGATGACAACCCCAATCAGCAGGTGGCCCAAATGCAAGCACTGATGCACTGCTTTAGGTGAAGACAAGGTTGGCTGAGAGATGAGTTACAATAGTTTTGTCCATGGGCGGTATCCTCATTGTGTTCCAACTTCCAGATCTGTGATTGGGGCTCGGCAAACATGCTTCCCTTTCATACAACCACCAATTGTCGGTGAATAAAACAAAAATAAGCGGGCTCTTCATTTGCTCTTTCCAGATGTGCTGGAGCCCCCCGCCCCACCCTCCAGCTTGTCAGCAATTTCTGATGTGTCTAACTTGTCGGAGCCGTCCCCTTTCTCTGACCTCTCCTTCTCGGATCTCTCCTCGCCAACTAGCTCCGATCTCTCCGACCTGGCGTCTGCGTCGCCCTCGGATCTCTCCTTCCTCTCCGAACGGTCGTGGTCGATGCCAGATGTGCCGGGCTTGTCCCACTTGACCATTGCCTCATGCTCAGCTATACAGGTGGTGATGTTGGAAGTCCAAGCCTTCAGATCCTCCTGAGCAGAAAGCAATACGAGAGGTCAAAATAGCTTCACATCATCAACCATCACCTATAGAATTTCCAAAGTCCCGAAAGGTTGGACAATTTGGCCTTTAAAGTTCCACATAAACTTATAGGTAAGGATAAGACTTGAGCATATCTCATGAGACTTTTGCTTTAAAGGGGCATAGTTTGGCCCTTGTATCCCCCCCCCCCCCTCCTCATGTCTCATTTTTCCATCTAAGAAACTCGGAGTCCTAAAGCGAACAGCCAGGATCCCTTTCTGTCCTTCCTCTGTTGGTTATTATTTTTCGTGTTTCTTGGATAGGCAAGATAAATTCCTTGCATGTTTTTAGTACATTATTGGTCAATAAATCTGATTGTGATTAAGGACTAACTCCCAAAGCACCCTCACAGAAGACTACCAGTTGGGCAAAGAGAAGAACTATTATGAGGACAACAGAACGTCTTATCCTCTCTACCAGACGCTCGCTATCCACTCCACCAAGTGGTCTCTTCAGCAAATAAGTCACAGAGTCACTGGTTTAGTAGATGTATCTCTGTCCAGGTTGATGAGTACAATATGGGTAAGTTAATCATAACTAAGTGAAGAGATACTCAGAAAATCTACATTAGTCAAAAATGTTGACCTGAACATTCCTGAGTTCAGGGATGGGCAAATGGCATGGTTAAAATAAAATAAAATAAATTAAAGTCATAAAGAATGGAGTAAAATGGAGGGGAAAAAAACATGAAAAATCCAAGATGTGAAAAAAAGAAAGAAAAAAAAGTGACTATTGAAATCTGTGGGTGCCGAATTTTGAATACGGAGGTGTCGAGTGTAGTTTTTCAGTTGTAATATTATACCAAATCATCACGAGGTGTAAAACATCATGGTTAAGTTGTGCTTACTTTGAGTCTTAATTAGTGTTGTTCCAATACCGTTTTTTTGGCTCCTGATACCGATTCCAATACCCAGCTGTGCAGTATCGGCCGATGCTGATACCATATCGATACCTAAGGTTTTGTTTCTCTTCATGAAAAAGCTGTCCTGCCATTGGTTCAGAGCATTCAAGGGCCAATAGGATATCTTAGATCGGCTTGCAGTGAAAATGTCACATATTAGCCTTGGAATTAATGGTATCGGCATGTTACTTGTTAGTAGTCACCGATACCGATACCACTGTTTTAATGCAGTATCGGGGCCTCTGCCGATACCAGTATCGGTATCGGAACAACCCTAGTCTTAATGCTACTCCGTAAAAAAAATACTGTGCAAATACCTTACAGAACTTGGCCTTTTAAACTTGTAGATCAGGGGTGTCCAAACTTTTTCCTCTGAGGGCCACATACAGAAAAATAGAAAGCTGCAAGGGCCACTTTGATTTTTTTTTTAATTATTTATTAACACATTCATTGCCAGACCAGCAACAAATGCATCATTTGACGTATTTTTCCATCAATGGGAGTGAATGAGTTAAACATGGTAAAAATCAATGTATCAATTATAAATTGTTGATATAATGTGCAGTTACTTATTGAAAACTGCTAACAGTCACAAGGCAAATAGTGACCCCTGTGTGCCACTATAATAGATATGCCTCTCCACTGAGAAGCAGCTGATCCCAACTTGCCATTCTGAACCACAACAAGAACAATCGGTCGTCAACTGACCACACTTAAGAACCATTAATCTAATGTGATGTTTTCACAAATTGGACCTTGACCCGAAGCAACAAGTGGATGAAACTATTTTTATTTCTGAAACTGAATTATTAGCTGCAAACTTGTGTCTTTGCATAGCCAGAAATGCTTAATCCACTCTCTTTTCTTTTTTTAAACAGCATTGAAAAATGATTTTTAGTATTTGCCGCAGGCCGCCAAAAAATGTATGGCAAATGGCCTCCGGGCTGTAGTTTGGACACCCTTGTTGTAGATTCAACAGTCATTTACTGACAGTTTAAGAACAACAGGTTAGCATGGGTTAGTGGTGGAGTGGTTGGGGTGCACCACTGAGATTGTTGGTTTGATCCCAGCGCAGTCTGATGGTGTTAAAGATCCATAAGAAATGTCATCTAAGTCCAGTTCTTTCTAATGCTGTGAAATGATTAGTCAAAGCACTTTGAGGGCCTTGTAAGGTAGTAAAGTGCTATACAAATGTATACCATTTTCCAAGCGCATGCTGATTTTATACTATTTTGTTCTGTAAAATTTACATGCAGATTGTGTTTATTGTACATTGAATCCCAGTAGAATTCAGCAGCAGTTACAGTTTATTATACATTCAATGCCAGTAGAATAAACAAGTTGTTCTGTAAAGATGTTTTCATTTCCCCAATGTATTTTCTTTACATAATTTCCCTGGTAACCACAGCTGCCGGTTTTCCCCCGTAAAAACAACAGATTTTTTTTTACAGTGTACGTTCACACTGCAGTCAAATGCGACCCAGATTAGATTTTTTTTGAGTAGGCGTAATGAGTAGGCGTAATAATTATTTGTGGATTTGGAATGACATGCAGGACTAACATATTACCTCGATAAAATTACATTCTAGATTGGGTTGATTTTGTGGGGGGGAAAAAAAATGCACAAAATGAGTTCTTTCACTTAATGTTAGTTTCTTGTTCAGCAGTTATGTGCTGTCCTTGAATGACAATAGGCGTTTTTCCACCGCCGGAACTTTTGGCCAACTTTTCAGTTTACCTTGGTAAAATTCAGTTTGCGCGTTTTTCCACGAACAACAATTACCCGGGTAATTAAATTCCCCAGGGGTCATCCAAGTACTATCTCGGCAGCAGGGTCTTTCTGAGCCAGGCAAGAACTTTGCAATGGCCACGGCTGATTGGTCAAATTTGGGGGCGTTGTTTCTACATCGGCTGGACTCAATCAAACTCATTTTAATTACCAAGAACCTCAAGACGCTGTGGAAGCACAAATCATAAATTCCCTGCGGAACCTTTACCACCAAGAACTCCCTTTACCCAGAACTCAAAGTTCCTGGGCTTGTTGGTGGAAAAACGCCTAATTTTTATGCAAGAGCACCCTTTGTATGGAGAGAAATTTGTGTCTTTATTTTCAATCAAACAAAAAAGGAATTTGCAATCAAAAAAAATTTCAATCAAACAAAAAGGGGATTTGCAATCAAAAAAAAAATTCAATCAAACAAAAAGGGGATTTGCAACCTCAAATAAATTTTAATCAAACAAAAAAGGGTTTTCATATAAAATAAATATTTGCAAACAAAAAAAAACATTTCAAACATGGATTTGTATTTTAATAAAATCTTTTGCAAACATTTTTTTCGTTTTGTTTGCGAATCTGTTTTTTGGTTGCGAATCTGTTTTTTGGTTGCGAATCTGTTTTTTGATTGAAACCTGTTTTTTGGTTGCGAATCTTTTTCTGTGTTGTGTGGGCGGGGTCCTCCGTTCAACCGATGATAGAAGCCTTGTCATTGGTCAGCTTGGAAGCCGCTGCGACAACTTTCATTGGTCAGATAGGAATGGGGGTGTGACAATGTTCGTCTGACTATTTCCTGGTTCATTTTGTCCAGTCGCCGCCAGCATCGAGGTAAATATAACCCCCCCCCCCCTCACTTCTAGTTTTCCGTTTTGTTTATCTGACATTTATCTAAAAGCAACCAATCTATCGTTTATCCGGTGATTTGTTCTAACCATAACAATTAACGTAATCACTCACTCAGCATTGCTTAGCCATGTTAGCTAGCTAGGTAACTGATGGTCCGATACATGAGTCAGTCATGAAGCTATGTTGTTGGCAGTCAAAACACAAATATACGGCTAATTTGGGATGGCTGTTAGGATGAAGTTTTGTTGTTGTTTTTTTATACTCATAAAGAAACCTTTGCATTTGTTTCACATACAGGCAGGGCTGGGAATCGAATTTATTTACACTAGCTGCTTCCCCTAAATCTTGGATGTTTGAAGTAGAGATTAAATTCGTGATAATTCTGTGATTATTATTTATTGGTCCTGGTTGTTTACTGTATGAGTCAGATTGAAACAGAAGGGGAATCTGAGTTGTAGGTGTACTTTTGCAATTACACTGACTAGATTTTTTCTTTTAGAGTGCGAGCAGACCAAGGGGTAGAAAATGTAGACATAGCGAGATGCATGTTTACTGTAAGAGGAGCAGGCCAGGGCAGTTTTATTGCTGGTAAAAGCGTACATAACCAGAGGAAAAAACTTTATATGAGTAAAAGTTCTTGGAGTTACTGTAGCTTTCATAAATGTATTTGATATTACAGATCCAGCAAGCTGAAGAGACACTACCCTTGGACCATCACGGTGAACACGGGATCGTTATACCTGACATCCACTGTCGTTTACCTGAGGAAAGACTTGTTGCTTTACGGCAAATCAATCCAAACAAGGAGTCCTTGAGTTTTGGTCGCGTCATTTATTTGCAGACTCTCAATGTTGCTTCTAGTGCTAGTGTCTCGCGGCCCAAAGGGTCATTTAAATTTATGTAAAAAATGAAAATAAATTCCTGTGTAAAACAGTTTGACTTTTATTTCATAAAAAAAGCATGCATATGAACTAACAACCAGTCAATTATTCAGCATTTTATAGATTTTATACAGACATTTTTCTCAAGAAATGATTGGCCTGCCAACAAGAAATCAAGAAAGCTCAGAAAATGAACTGTTAAACTTAAAACAAACATTTTGGTAGGAACAGCCTGTAATTACTCAAAAAAATGAAATGGATGTGATTTTTTTTTTTTTGCCCTTTCAATTACACTGTGTCAAATCTGGCATCAAAGGTGATAGCAGTCAGTAGATGTGATTTAAAGGAATGGTAATCACTCATATGAGCAGTTGGAAATGTAATGGTGTTTGTGCAGGGGGTAATATAATGTGTGACCTGGCATTTGTACCTCACAATTGTGGTCAAAGTTTATTGATATTTTAAATTGCTCTCTGTCTGACATAAGCAGGTGCTTGTGGCCCTGCTCAGTTATCCACAGCATCACCTCATGAAGAGAGGTGACCAACCACCAACTTCATCTTCTGCATCTAAAAAGTAAAGAAAAGTGTGCTTGAATTAAGTACCAAACATGTAAAAAAAAAAATTCTGACAAAGTTATGTTTGACACATGTTTTGAACATTATTGAAACAGGAAAACTACAATGAAACAATCACAGGAACTAAATGTATTTATATTACGTAATCTGTCACTTCCTCTGTATTTCAAACAACCAAGACATAATAAATGTAGCAGAGGCTACTTATTTCAATGACCAGAACTTCTCATAAGTGATTAATAATTAGCATTTTATTAATGTAATGATGTAATGTAATAAAATAATCATGAATAAGCATAATAACAGCTATCTCAGCAGGCCGTTTATTTGGGCCGTTTCTCGTACCAACAAAACATCACGATTCATGACTAGACTAACCAAAATCAAACGGTTACGTGGCCTGGATCCTAGTAGTAGCAGTGTCACCGCTTTGACGGTGCATGAGTTCCCCCTCTTTTTCAACCTGACTCGTACAGTAAACAACCAGGACCAATAAATAATAATCACAGAATTATCACGAATTTAATCTCTACTTCAAACATCCAAGATTTAGGGGAAGCAGCTAGTGTAAATAAATTCGATTCCCAGCCCTGCCTGTATGTGAAACAAATGCAAAGGTTTCTTTATGAGTATAAAAAAACAAAACAAAACTTCATCCTAACAGCTATCCCAAATTAGCCGTATATTTGTGTTTTGACTGCCAACAACATAGCTTCATGACTGACTCATGTATCGGACCATCAGTTACCTAGCTAGCTAACATGGCTAAGCAATGCTGAGTGAGTGATTACGTTAATTGTAATGGTTAGAACAAATCACCGGATAAACGATAGATCAAGGGTTGCTTTTAGATAAATGTCAGATAAACAAAACGGAAAACTAGAAGTGGGGGGGGTGTCATATTTACCTCGATGCTGGCGGCGACTGGACAAAATGAACCAGGAAATAGTCAGACGAACATTGTCACACCCCCATTCCTATCTGACCAATGAAAGTTGTCGCAGCGGCTTCCAAGCTGACCAATGACAAGGCTTCTATCATCGGTTGAACGGAGGACCCCGCCCACACAACACAGAAAAAGATTCGCAACCAAAAAACAGGTTTCAATCAAAAAACAGATCCGCAACCAAAAAACAGATTCGCAACCAAAAAACAGATTCGCAAACAAAACGAAAAAAATACTTGCAAAAGATTTTATTAAAATACAAATCCATGTTTGAAATGTTTTTTTTTTGTTTGCAAATTTTTATTTTATATGAAAACCCTTTTTTGTTTGATTAAAATTTATTTGAGGTTGCAAATCCCCTTTTTGTTTGATTGAATTTTTTTTTTATTGCAAATCCCCTTTTTGTTTGATTGAATTTTTTTTTTTATTGCAAATTCCTTTTTTGTTTGATTGAAAATAAAGACACAAATTTCTCTCCATACCTTTGTACTATTTTGTTGTTCACTTCAAACCCTTTGTTGTTGGATTAGGATAGTGAATCTTAATTTATACATTGAGAAATATATTATCAAAAGTGATAACACTAAGCCATTTTCAACAGTAAGAAGATAATATTTGGTCAACAATTAAGATAACATTTTTGATGAATACTGATTTTGCATTTGCTGTTGACTGAAGATGACATCACCTGTATGTGCTGAGGAAATAGGTAACGACCAATCATTGCAGAAAACAGGTGAGCCGTGATTGAAAAATAAATATCAAATTAATTCTGGAAAAATTAGAACTCTTTCTTTTTACTGCTGAAAATGGCTCAGTGAGTCAAGTATCTCTTTAAGAACGTGCATTTTGCACATATGCTCGTATTTTGTCCATATCTAAAATAGTATTTTTGTCATATATCTAATTAAAAGTGGTGGCTCAAGTCGCATGGCTTGACTCGAGTCACCAATTTTAGGTGTTCGACTTGCTTAGCTAAAATTTATGACAGACTGAGCAAGGAATTTTCAAACAGAGCAATTACTTTCAAGTTGCCTAAATGCTCTTACCTCATCTTTTGCATGGAATACTAATAAATTATTTCCATCGTTGAGTCTGAGAGAAAAAAAAATAGCGATCATCAGTTTTTCATGTGAGAAAAATTTAGAGTTAGTATATGCAGTATTTACAGAAGTCACTTGTTTTGCACATTTCTGATAAACTATCCACATAACATTGAAAAACACCATTATAAATTTGCAATTGATCTTACTGAAGAACAAAGACATTCTTCTTTTTCTTGTATCCCAAAGACGGATCAAAAGAGCAGTTAGAAAGGTCAACAGATGGCTCTCCATTGTATGTTGTGTTGTGGTTCCTGGCGTCCTTGTAGAAGGTCAGCTTGCCCTCTTTCAGTACGCAATAGACATTCACCCAGGATTTGCTGGGAAAGGAATCACAAAACACATCAGAGGCAAATATATTTCCAATATATTTCTTAAAAACGTCCCTTTTTCTAGCAAAGAGAAACTCATTCACATAATATTCACATAACTCACTCATGTTAGGTAAGTGTTTGAATAACTATGTCCTTGGGGTCAATTCGATCCCATTCATCCATAGGCTCAAATGTCATTTAATTTTTGAGGACAAGTGTCATGACTCGAGTCATGAAGGAGTTGCAACTAGTTTTAGGCTATGTGATGTCATATTATGTGGTGTTAAGAATCTTTAATGTTATGTGATTTATGTGATGTCAAGGATCCTTAAAGCTATGTAATGTGTGATGTCAAGAGTCTTTAATACTGAATGATGTTGTGTGGTGACAGGAATCTTTGGTGCTATGCGATATTATATGATGTCAAGAATCTTTGGTCGTGTTGCTGGGTCAACAGCCAATCAGAGAATTCCATGTCAGTTCTGGTACACACATGTCGAGCCACAACCAATGAGACTTACTGACTGTCTATATAAGTGTCTGAGAAATATGTGTGTGGTTGCTGGATTATTGCTCACTGTCCTCTGTGCTTCTCCGTAGCCCAAAGGGGCTTGGCGTCTCGTGATTCTCGATGCATTATCGTTGTTTTTCGTTTAGTCAAGTTATGCGAATAAATAGTTAAAACCTTATTTGTGTCTGCGCTTTGGGATCCAACCCTTCAGCACACAACAATAAGAACATTTACTTTAGCTCATAAGATTGCCTCAACTGATAACTTGTCTACTGTCTAGCATTGCATGTTTTTATGTCTGCAACTTTATCAATCCATTTAGGAGTACAAAATAGACCAGAGAGTTCATTGCTTATCACCGCAACACAGTGACACATCATATAATGCACAAGATAAAAGCTGTTTGTATGGATCACTTTGGTTTTATACCTGGTGGGGCTTCTTTGCTGAGCTTCAAGATCAGAGCTGGTGGCTTTTTTGCGATACAGGAATCCTTCATTGTGTGCTGTATGTGATGGTGGCTGGGGCGTCGTCGGGGCACCGGTAGCTGGAGCCGATCGAGAGCGGCGAGTTTCCTCGGGTTCCTTCGGACGGGGCCTTCTCCTCGGTTTGGGTCGGTCTCGAGCCCGAGGGCGACCATCAAAACGTGTCACTGGAGCCGAGAGGCTGCTTGGAGGCCGATACGGCTCTCCTCTGGCCTGAGGATGCAGATTTCAGATTTAAGAAATTGATACAAAGGTATGATGTAACTTGTAACTTGAGACAACTTACATGGGCTGCTTCTCTCTCCTGGACTTGTTCAACAATCTCTGCCATAGTCGATCTCTTTTCCCTGCAGTGATACAGAACAACATCAGTCACAGATGAACAATGAACACCGTGAAAGCAATGAAAATGCAATGAAATTTCAAATAATCAGAAACATGGATTTGTGTCAATTATAGTTGTCTCGAGACAAAATGAACAGTAACTGTAGTGAGTCCTAGTCAATATTTAAAATACCAAATATCCTACCTCATGACCCACGAGTAAAATGTCTTTTTTAGTCCCTCCTTCTTGATGACCAACTTTTATATCAAATAGTTAGGGATGAGCTGGCTATCCGTACAACACGAGTATCCGGTACGGATAATTAATTTTTTCCGGATATAAACATAACCCGGATATCATTCCTTATTATCCGTATCCGAAACTCCAGCGCTCCTCTCTGTTTAATTAAGAAAACGTTTGGTAGTAAAAAAAACAAGAAAAAAAAAAAAATTAAAAAGGAAAAGCTATGTTGCGTATGACAACTCTTGTTGATGCATACTTTGTAGTTCCTTATTTCCTACTGCATGTGCTGTATTCAGTAGTTTGGGGTAGATGCCACGGACTTCCGACTTCCGGGTTTCACACCTCAGCGTCGTTTCCAGCCACTGATGGCCGCGTTCCAACACTTGCACCCCCACCCCTGCGCTCCACAACAGCACGCTCCCGACCATCGGCGTCTCAGCGCTCTGAAATGCTTCGGACAACTGAGACACTGACACACTACACACTTGCACCCGTCGACGGGAACGTGCATGCGAGGGGCAGAAAGGCGGAAGCGGAAGAACTGGGACGTGGCCCACATCTCGCAATCAGGAAATGGAAACAAAGCTGATGTGTGAAATTCAGGAAGTCGGAAGTCCCGCCTCCTCCGTGGCATATACCCCATTACATATTATTTTCAAATGTTTTTCCTCAGTTTAGAAAAAACTTGTTCTTAAATAGTTCCTTTACTATTGTGATCAAAACACTGAATCTCAATTCTCAGACTGTTCAGTAAATATTTATTCATACAGATACATATTCTGAGTTTATAAAAAAAAAAAAAACTTGTTCGAAAAATAGTTCATCAAAAGCACTGATTTGAATATCTCAATTAGGCAGTTTTGGCAATAATTTTCAAATAAACAAAAATTATAGCAACTTTTGACCAATCCATATCAATATCACACTTTATTTAACCATTTAAGTGTGAAATTGAAAAAAAAAAAAAATACTACCGAATCGATATAAGCCCCACTTATTTCTGATCAAACCACACCCACTTCTGGGTTAGATCACGCCCACTTCTGGTTTAGGCCACACATCCCCCAAAGTACAAATACAGATAATTTAGATAAATGGTTGAACAGATACAGTTATAGTACTTGCTCATCCCTACAAATAGTATTATATTTTTACAATCTTTTTGCTTATATATCTTCAAATGAAATACAGTATCTCATAAAAGGTGCATTGTTGATAGTAGAGCTGGATGAATCAAATTATACGATGTGTTGTTGCTTGTTTTTCTTAAAAACATAGCAAAAATGATAAACTAACAGGTCCACTATTTAAAAATGTTGGTACATATTGTGTTCTAATTTTTGAATGACCTTATAGATTATTTATATGACTCGACTATTTACCTGGACTGTTACAATATTAATGTTTTGAATTTATACTACTTCAGTTTTACCTTGGTGTACCAAAAATTAGTGCATAATTATACTTTAAAAAATATAAAGCATTGAGTAAGAAAAAAAAATGCTAAAACAAAAGATTACAAAAGATACTTACCATGTTGTCCTTTTTCCACCAAATTACACATAAGGTATAGAATATTTCCTTTTAAGTTAAAACTTTAGATTATGATTTGCCATTACGAATTCCCCAAAGATGATTTTGGTAAAATAATAATAATTATTAGTATTCAATGTTTTTGTCAAAACAATTTAATCCACTACAACAACAACAACAACAACAACAAAAACAATTTGATTTGCCTGTTGAAATGTGGTACTGTCAAAATGCAAAGGGATTTGGAGTGATGTGCTAGTAGCTGTTCAGCTGTCAGCTATTATATTGATTGACATCTATTTTGTCCAATGACACACCAACAGTGACTGTTGAACTGATCAGTCAGACAGTACTGCAATATTAAACAGACAGCCAGTTTAGTCAGGTCACAGTGAATTTTTAAATGTCAATTTTTGTCCAGAAGTCCACAAAAAGACATCTTTTCAGTAATGCCTCATATTATTGTGTTCAAGCAAAAAGCTAAATATAATTACAAGAATTACTATTTTTGTGTGTGGTACAAATTTGCATTGGGGAAGGCTAAATTAAGTTTTGCTATTTTTGCAGACCCATGGAAGCTGGTACCACACGGCACATTAAAAAAAAAAAAAAAATAAAAATCCTTGAATCAATTATGGCCAATCAAAGTGGTTCCTTTCATTTCCTTCAAATGTGGCACACTAGCACACACCCTCTGGTGGACAGCCAAATGTAAATATGTCTGATTGACGGCGTCATGTTTGTTTTATTTCCACCTCTTACGGAAGTTTGTGTATGAGACAAAGAAAGGGAGAATTAAAAGGAAACTTGAGACCATCAGTAAAGCTTCATTATTTCAACCAACGCTATACTTACCCTGAGCGTTTGTCAGAGCCTTCTTTAACAGAGCCCTCCAGGTCACTCGAGTCTTGTCGTTGCAGCCTCTGCTTGCCACTCCCCTCCTGTTCACTAGATGATTGCCTCTCCAAGCGTCTCCGATACCGCTCCTGACGCACAATCATCGGAAGCTCGTTCAGCCTAGCTTGAATCTCCTGTTCGCTGGAAGTTTGTCTACCCAGTTTGTATTCCCTCTCTCGTCTCAGGTGGTCCATCTGAGGGTCTGAGCGGCTGCCCCGAGGATCCCTCTGGAGACGGCCATGCAGTAGGTCCAGTCCTGATTCTGGGCCCATCATGTCTGCCATCGGGATGTCGCCATACTGTTCCCGCTGTACTCTGCTGGCCTCTAGAAGGGGGTTTACAGCCTTGTGGATGTGATTGATCCCAGGTTGCATGAAGTCAGCTTTCAAGTGTTGCCACGCATAAGCCATTTTTGGGTCCATGATACCACCACTAGGCGCCAGGTAACCCGAACTGCCTAGACTTCCACTGCTGTAATGATTTTGTGCGAGATAGCCAGAGCTACCCATTCCTCCACTGCCGTGATAATTCTGAGCGAGAAATCCTGAACTCCCCAAATTTGGCTGTGGGGCCAAATATCCGGAACTCCCTAAATTGGGCTGCTGTCCCAAGTATCCTGAACTCCCCATATTTTGAGGTTGTGTCAAGTAACCGGAGCTTCCCATATTTGGTTGCGTCAAATATCCAGAACTTCCAATATTCTGCTGCTGAAGAAACCCAGAGCTTCCCACTGCACCACTGCTTTGCTCCTGAGCCAGGTTACCTGAACTTCCTAACCTACCACTGCTTGGATGACTTTGCATGGCATAGCCAGTGACGCCCATGCAACCCGCAGACAGTCCAAAGTATCCAGAGCTCTCAGCGCTATCAGTTGTTTGATTGTTTACCCCAGGGTAAGTAGAGGTGTCCTGTCCTCCACAGTGGGATGTCAGCGCTGAAAAAGCAGAGTCACTCCCACCTCCAATGGCCTGGTGGTTCATCCCAAGATACGAGGGGCTTACCAACTTTCCACTACATTGTGGCTCCAACCCGTGATAGGTTGATCCATTTATGACTGGGTTGTAGCTGGCAAGCGATGAGGACAATCTCTGGGTTGCCGGAGTGGCAGCTGGTTCCGTGCTTGTCTGTAAGGGTGTTGGTTCTATTTGGGCGTGTACCATCTGCCTCATGAAAGATGGAGTTGAAGTGAACGCGGTACCACTCGGAGTCAGGCACGATAACGGAAACATCCTTCGACTGGACAGCGGCGTCCTTTTGTCTTCCTCTTTTTTCTTCTCAGCCTGAAAAATTATTTCAAATAAATAACAGTGCACATACGAGGGAGGGAAACACAAAATAAAAGATGGATATGTGCAATGCAGCTATAGAAAATGATGAGGAATATTTGCTCATTCATTTTTTTTTGGCAGCCATACAACATGAAATAAAAAGACGATGTGCAATGAGTAAGACTCGTGAGACAGCTTTTAAGGCCATAATGATGCAAAGATGGTATAAACCAGTGGTTCTCAAACATTTTACATCTTAAAATACTTTGCTCTTTAAGTACCACCATGACCAACATCACAATACAGTAGCACAAAAAGTGTTCATCAAAAACAAAACAGGTTTTATTCCTAAAAGGTATATTTAGTATCATTGTAAGCAGGTTTAAACATTAACACTATGTTTAAAAAATATGTACTTAGGCGTTGATTATACCAGATACCACATACCACTAGTGGTACCCATACACCACTTTGAGTATCACTGGCATAGACCCATGCCTGCTGAGCAACTACAAGATTTTTTTTTTCTCCTGAGGAATCAAACTGATTAAACAATTAGCTACAGTCAAGCTTACTGCAGAAAGCTGGCGGAGAGAGCTGAAGCGTTCTTTCCAGGTTACAGCAGCCTTGCGGAAGGCTTCATGGCGAAGGATGAGCTGCTCAACCTCATCAGTTTGGGCCTTGGTCTGTCCGCCATCTGGCTGTTTGGAGGTGATCGGTGGCTCCTTGGCCTTTAGCCAGGCTTCTGCCCTCACTGTCTCCTGGGCAAACTGGAATCTCTCATGCTCTGAAGAAGACAGTCTCCCATCAACCATCACCTCGCATTAAAATCCATATGGCACAGTTAATTTACATTTGTGTGTCACATTGAGTATGCTAAAGTTAATTCATTAAACATTGTGTTGTATCATTTCATTTGTTCATTCATTTCAGGCAGCAATCAACATCAACAATGTATCAATTTTACTAGAGAATACTCCACTAAACCTAGTCTGAAAAGGAGTGGGAGGAAGAAAAAAACTGATTAAATCCCACCCCCAATCTCATTAATATCATCCATCCATCCATCCATTTTCTTGACCGCTTATTTCTCACAAGCGCCGCGGGGGGTGCTGGCGCCCATCTCAGCTGGCCCTGGGCAGTAGGCGGGGGACACCCTGGACTGGTTGCCAGCCAATCGCAGGGCACACAGGGACGAACAACCATCCACACTCACAAGCACACCTAGGGACAATTCGGAACACCCAATTAACCTGACATGCATGTCTTTGGAATGTGGGAGGAGACTGGAGTACCCGGAAAAGACCCATGGGGGCACGGGGAGAACATGCAAACTCAACCCAGGAAGGCTGGAGCCTGGACTCGAACCAGAGTCCTCAGAACTGGGAGGTGGACGTGCTAACCACTAGACCACCGTGCCACCCTCATTAATATCAAGCTTTGAAAAAAAAAAATGTAGCTACTTTGCTGCAAACCTCCAGTAACCAACAGCGGCTTTCATGAATACTGAACATCAGACGTAAGCTACTCACTGCGCTGCAACCGTTCCTGGTGTTTGTCCCATTTCTCAACAAGATTCTTCTGCTTTGCCAGAAGGGCATCCAACTTTTCTTTAATCTGTAGCCACGGACCAAAAACATATGATTAAGAGCAGTTGAGCACAAGAATGTTGCTTGTGTGGTGATCCTCAGATGGAGACATAGTTTTGAATTTGAAGTAATTTATCATTTTGTTCGCCTGACCTCTTCTGATGCAGGGTTGCCAGCAGCTATAAGGATCTTGCCGAGATCTGCACACTGCTGGATGGTTTTACTGCGGCCATCTATTTTGACTTTCAGCTCATGGTGTTGTTTCATCATGACCTCCAATGCAGTCAAATCCCTGAAACAACAACAACATCAACAACAAAAAAGGTTACCGGTATGTAAAAGCAACACATACTTGTGCTGCACCAGCTCTGGCAAAAAAGGTCCAAAAAAAAAGAAAAAAAATCAAAATTCTGACATTCATATATTCTAATTCTACACTTAATTACCTTTCAAATTATATATGTAATAAATTGATATGCCTAAAAAAAAATTGACAGTTATAGCGATTTTAATGTTGCCAGGTTGAAATCCCTCGTTTTGAGAAAACAGGTTTTAAGTTTTTGGCCTTTCAAATGTACCTTAGGAAAAAGATACTGACCCAAAATTGTTGCTCCTTGTGGTATTTTCTTGTTTAAATGGCATATTACTGCAGTCTGAAATTTAATTTAATAATTTTGTGTGCATTAAAAGATTATTTGCCATTTGGCGTGGTCTCTGAGAAGTATGTTTATTGTTAACTTATCATCAATGTTGTGTCTCAAATGCTTTTGGTCACTTAAAGAAAATGAAAATGTCATGACAGTTCAAGGCTATTTGTGGAGAAATCTCAAAACCGACTTTTTTTTTGTCCAAACAATACATGTTTGCGTCTAGCTCAAAACTAATGTTGCCGACTTTTGCCTGAGCGGGTCACATATTGGGACAGCAGATATTTATTTTGCAATATGTAGGAGTTTTTGCCATTAGAGTTAATCCCAAACGTGTTTAATGGGACTCTAGTTCACCAACAACCCTAGTCAGGATAAGTAGTATGCAAGATGGATGGATGGATGGTTAGAAGAATACCCTGGGTACAGATAGTGTACAGCAAGGGATTCTGGAGGTTAAAATAAGTTATTTTAAATTAAAGGTTGGTGCTGTGTTGCCGTGAGCATGTGGGTATACAGTAGTTCATGTTTTCAAAAAAGTGAAAAGAGAGGCTTAGTTTAATTCTTTTATTTAACCAGGTAAGAAACTAACTGAGATTAAAAATCTATTTTCCAAGAGTGACCTGGCCACAGGGGCAACAAAAACACACAATTATGACAACAACTTAAGACAACAATATATACTGTATGTATACACACAATCTTCATCATACTACCAATAAATTCAACAAATTTCCTAAAAACATTGCCCAATAGCATTTGTTACTTATACAGAAATTTTTAAAATCACTGTGAAAAACAATTTGTGGTCGTGTTGGGAAGTTTTGATTGCCTACCTGTAGCTTATAATGCAATGGTCAATTATATCATTTGCAAAAATGCCAAAATCTGAATACATAACAGGAAAATTTGTTAAAAACAAATCAAGTATGGAGGATTTCATTGGTTATTTAGTGGTTGGTTGTCAAAGATGACAACACATCATTGGTTGTTGAGGGAGGTCTGTAACAACCTACTACTGTAATAGAATCCCCTTTAGAGAATTCTATGCTTAATGCGAGGAATTCAAACTTTTTACTAAAAGACAGTGATGGTAGTACAGTGACATGAAATTTGTTTTTGACATATATGGTCACACCACCACCCTTCCTTGGGAGGTCACAAGGAAACATATTGTAATCCTGGATTGAAATATCAATGTCTGTAATGGATTTGGCCAACCAAGACGACTCAGACTAAACAAGAGTAAGTAGTAACGCACTGGGCCATATATGGTGTATGACATTTTTTTGGACAAAAATCCAATTAATAAACTATTTAAATTGTTTCAGTGATTAATTGGTAGCGAACATCAAGCACGGATTTGATGTCCGAGATCAGGCCCTAATAAGTGTCAATCAAATATATATTTTTTAAATTCATATCTACTAAAATACATGTTGGAATCTCAGCATGGATGGGAAACTTGAGTTGATGAAATGATAATGAAAATTAGGTCAAGGTGACACTATAGCTTCACGCGGCACTGTAATACAAATATGTTTACAGAAACAGTAGATGACATTTTACCTGGGCTCGTCCCATCCAATCTGGCCCATAATGCCTTCCATCCACATGAGATTTTCGCGCACGACTGAGAAGAACTGCACCTTGTCTGTCACTGACGTGACCTGGACACGACTGGCCTCGCAAGAGCTCAGCAGCTCCTTCCAAGCTTCCATTACTTCATGCTCTTTTACCATGATGGCTTCAGCCTTCTCACCGGCATAAATAGTACGCAGCTGCGCAGCGTTCTCCTGTAGCTGTCGTACCTGAACCAAGATAAGATGCAATGACTTCATTGTAGCTAAAGCCCTGTTGATCTATACTGTGAACAAATAAGGTAAGTATTCATAGCACTTCACTTTTTACGCAAAAATTAATAAATTATTTTTTTCCTCAAAATTTTACACACAACACCTCATAATGACAAAAGTCTTCATTTTTTTTTAATTTATAAAAAACAAAAAAAACCAAAATGAAATTATATGTACTTAATCACAGCCTTTACCACAAAACTCAAAATGGACCTCAGGCGCATCATGTTTCCATTGCTCCTCCTTGAGAAGTTCTTATAGCTAAAGTGGAGTCCATCAGTGGTAAATTCAGTTGATTGGATATGATTTGAAAAGGCACACACCTCTCTATATAAAGTTGCACAGGTGAGAGAACATGTCAGAGCAGGAACCAAGCATGAAGTTTACGTAATTATCTGTAGACCTCCAAGACAGGTATACATCTGGGGAAGGCCGCAGAAAAAAATTCTGCTGCTTTGAAGGTTCCAATGAGCACAGTTGCCGCCACCATCCGTACAAGGAAGGAGTTCTGAACCACCAGGACTCTACCTAGAGCTGGCTGCCCATCTAAACTTGGGCTATCAGCGGAGAAGAGCCATGGTTAGGCCATGAACCCAATTGTCACTCTGTCAGAACTCCACCTAACCTAACGCTCTGTGGATAGAGGAGAACCTTGCAAAAGGACAACCAAGTCTGTAGTACAAATCTGGCTTTCATGTTTGAATGGCCAGACCAAAGCCACTCCTTTGTAAATGGCACACGGCAGTTGACCTGGATTTTGCCAAAAGTCCCCTGAACAACTCTCAGAGAAAGAAAACTCTGGTCTGATGAGACAAATGATGGAACTCTTTGGTGTGAATGCCAGGCATCCTGTTTGGATGAATGTAGCAATGTACAGAGGCATCCTGGATGACCTGCTCCAGACTAGGGAGAAGGTTTACGTTCCAACAGGACAATGATACTAAGCTCATAGCCAAGACAATGAAGGAGTGGCTTCCGGAAAACTGTGAATGTCCTTGAGTAGCCCAGCCAGAGCCCAGACTTGAATCCCATAAGATATCTTTGGAGAGGTCTGAAAATGGCTGCGCACCAACACTCTCTATCCAACATGATGGAGCTTGAGAGGTGCTGCAAAGAGGAATGGGTGAAACTACCCAGATAGGACTCCCAGTCTTGTTGGTTCACATTCGAAAAGACTTGAAGAATGAGCGGGGGCGGCGTGGATCAGTGGTATGGTGGCCGTTTCCCAACCCAGAGGTTGTGGGTTCGATCCCATGCCATTGTGACCATGTCGAAGTATCCTTGAGCAAGATACTGAACCCCCAATTGCTCCTGATGCTGCGTCATAAGTAGGTGAATGGGTAGTCAAAATGTAAAGCGCTTTGAGGGCCTTGTAAGGTGGAAAAGCGCTATATAAATGAAGTGCCATTTACCATCAACACAGTACTGAGCTAAGGCTGTTAACAGTCATATACACATGGTGTCTTCATTTAGCAAAAAAAATTAGGGGGAAAAACATGTTATGCAATGAATTTGGAGCGAAACAAATTAATTTATTCCATTTGGGGTTTAGGCTGTAAAATATAACTTAAGTTATAATATTGAAGGTTTTATACAAGGTTATATCACTTGCCTGTGTGACTAGCAGTTGAAGGGCATGCTCATAAGAGTGCATAAGTCTCTGCAGGGTAGCTGGATTGGTGATGTTGGCTTGGCATGCCCTCACCTCTGGCAGCTGCTTTGTCTTTCCTGCGATCTGAGCCAAAACCTGGAACACCAGACAGAGTCGTCATCATGAGTGCTTTAACTCTTTTACTGCCACACGTTATCAAAAACACTTTGATGTGACAAAGACTATTGAAAAGAGATACAATGCTGCCATCTGCTGGCCATAGTTGGTGAGTGTTTTTGATTCCACAACCCATTGACCAGGCGGTGCTGCACTTAGATGTTACAATGACCATAAAAAAATGTTGACATCATTTAACGTTTGTGGCAGCAGCATACATCGATACATCGTGATTTTACTAATCGTTATTAAACGATTGTGGCGGTCAAAGAGTTAAGAATATGAGCCAGACAAACTCCCAATGAATGAAAAACGCAGTCGGTTATGAACTCGGAACACACCTCTTTGCAGTCAGTGAAGAACTTGTGGAGCTGGTTGGATGCTGCCAGCATCTGTCTACGGGTCTCCATCAACTCCAGGAGGTCGGCCCAGGACTCGTTCAATCCATCCTTCCACTCAGCGATGGTGGCTGCATCTGAATGACCACAGTCGATCATTTCATTCACCATTTTGTTCACCTGCTCCATCCGCTGCTGGCCAATGTTGTTTGTTTCTGAGGCAAATTTGGTGAACTTTTCTTGAAGCTCCTGAAAACAAAGATATGTAATGTAGAATATTGTAATATGATCCATGATGGAATCACAACATACAAGAACAATAAAAGCACATCAATATTAACATGGCTTACACAAGATTAGGAGTATTGAGATATGGGGCTCTATTTTCGTAGACAGGCGCACGTGCACTTGGCGTTAAAACTGGCGCACCTTCATTTTCACGCTGGGGCAAGTCTAGTTTACGGTGTTTGTTGGGCATTTGGCAGACCGCGCTGCGTCTCGCTGGGTGTTCCGGCAGACCAAGGGCATTTTCTATTATAATGCTCAAGGTTCACTGGACAATTAAATGACAGATCGTAGACTAGACTTTAGGCCAGGTGAAACCAGGTCTAAGTTGTGGCACATGTGGTTCTGGTGGGTATGATCCAGGGGCAGGCAGGTTTTGTGGTCATTCGGGGTTACTTGGTGCTCGCAGGCACATCATTAGTGGGGATGTAACAATATCTAAACTTCGCAATACGATATCATGATATGAAACTCACGACACAATAATTATCACAATATTGTGGGGAGAATGGTGATATTAAAAAAAGGTCAAGTTAAAAAAAAAGCTCATCTTAAAAAAACACAATATTGTTCTTTTGTATATAACAGCAATGCACATAAACAATATACACTCCCTAATAAAACAGAATATAGAAGCACTTACTTGCTAACGCATGCACACCTTGAGTTCATCCACATATTGACTCGATTCACAAGCATATTACATTCCCACGATTAGCATAGATTTTAAACATAGAAAGGCCATAACATGCCATATGAAAATTACACTGCACTAAAAAACTAACCACCAGAGGGCACGAGAACTGCAAAAATGTAAATCAACTTTGGCATTTTTAACATATATGCTGCTTTTACAGTTTTTTCTACAGTTCTTAATACACAACAATCAATAATTTGTCACAGTTTGCTAAGCCCTCACTTTAAGTACCAATTGTTCGGCCCAATTGTCACATCTAAACATTCCCTTATCTGCATTAGGCTGACTTTACTTCTTTACACTCTGATGTCAATTAACACATCACCTTGTTGTCATAACTGTACACACAATGGTCAGTTGTTGCACCCCCCCCCCCAATTGAAATCTCAAAGCATCAACGCACAACACACAACTATGCAAATCTCTAAACACCCACGTCTGGTGAGCAATTTTCAATCAGGAGTACTATGAGGCACTCGAGGCGATTTTTCCAGAGGTGCCTTGCCAGAGAGACCATCCTCTGTGATGTGGATAAGAACTAGGGTTGCCAACTGTCCCGTATTATCCGGGACGCCGTGTATTTTGGGTTAAATTGCTATGTCGCATACGGGACCTCAAAAGTCCCGTAAAATAATTCTCAATTCTTACACGAAATGCAGCAAACGGCATCTTTGCCATTTTTGGACCACGGCTGCTCCCTTAGGTTGACAAGTGACAAGGAAGTTGCTCATCGCCAATAAAATGAATCGCTGGGTGTGACGTTATGTGGAGATCTTGCAAGGTAAGAGAGGCAACTAGAGAGAGAGAGAGAGAGAGAGAGGCACTTCCTGGTTTCGTCACAGCTTCATGTCGCCTACACTCTAAACGCCGATCTTAATACGTCAGCTGCGAATGTATCAGCGGGAGCAATACAAGATGTATCCTTGTACTATTTATGAACAAATACTGCGAGGATTTAGCCTGCTGGCAAGTTTTGAAATCAGCGCTTAACACAGCAAACTGCACTCTACAGGTCCTAGATCAGCTAAAACGACAATGTCACTAAGCACGGCACCTGTCAGCCAATCACAGGCATCAGGCATCGTCACGTGCATTTGTTGTAGTGGTTTATACTGCACAGTGGATAGAAAATAATAATAATAATAATAATAATAATGTGTAGTGTTGTCCAGTCGGTTAGGAAGAGAGAATGGATAAAACTGTAAGAAACAAAAGACCGTGCTGTTACAACAAGTATCCATGGAAAAAGTAAATTTGGTGAGTCACGCTCCTCTTTTGCATTTCTTTTCTTTTCTTTTTTTTGCACCTGTTTTTTTTTTAGGTAAAGAGACAAATTGTGGCTTCTTTGAGGTTTTGTATGAGGTTACATAATGATGGCCTGCAGTAAGGATTAAAGGGAATGTACAACCTTTGTGCATTTCGAATATAATCAGAATATACACTGATTTCACACATCATGCTCACACCACCACGGCACCGTGCCGTGCACCTGTCCCTTATATTGGGATGAGAAAGTTGGCAACCCTAATAGGAACCTCTGGCCAAACAGGAGACTTGATGTGGTCTAATGGAGTATATGCCACAGAAGAGGCGGGACTTCCGACTTCCGTGTTTTTACACATCAGCTTTGATTCCGGTTCCGATTTGCGACGTGTGGGCCGCGAGCCAATACTCATACCCCCACCCCTGTGCCCCCCAACCGCTTCACGGCGTCTCAGCTCTCTGAAGTGCTTCGGACAACTGACAAACACACTCGCACCCGTCGATGGGAACGCGCAACCGAGGGGCACAAAGTCGGAAGCACAAGTATTGGGACACACATCGCGAACCGGAACCGGAATCAAAGCTGATGTGTAAAAACACGGAAGTCGGAAGTCCCGCCTCTTCCATGGAATATATCCCATTCCTCCTGTGAAGGGGGTGGAGGGGGTGTAGGTGCTTGAGGCAAACATGTAACATTTTGACTTTTATTCCCCCATACATTTAAATTACAAATACCTGTACACTGAAACACAAAACAATGACTTGTTGCATACTTGTGTGATATTTCATGCTTGAAGAAGTGGGCCTACGCACCCATTTTACAGAAGCAAAAAATTGATAATTCTCACGAGGCATTGCCATTCACATTGTGTGTTGCATTTCTATAATTGGGTTTTCAATTTTGCACTTCAGTGTTCTGTGAATGGTTGTTAGTGTGCAGCAAATGTTAAGCTTTGTGTATCAATTGACTGGTATGTGTGTGTCATTCAAGAATGTGGCTGTGTGTACTAAATGAGAATATGAGTTCCATTTTGTGAACAGGTAAGAGATTTGATGGCAGAGTCATCTTGAAAAGGTGTGTGTGAGGCTCTCAGGTTTGTATGTACAATTTGAAGGAATGTGTTAGTGTTTTGTGAAACGTGTGTGTTTGAACTGTGAAAAACTGTAATATCGTGACATGACAATGTCGATATTGTGGCAGTTTTAATATCACAATATTGTCATTATCGTTACATCTATACACGTTTGTGATCCTTTGTTTCGAAGAATGCCTAAAAACAGATCGATCCGAGTTCTCACCGTCACATGCTCCAGGTCTTGGCCAAGATCAGTCGAACTTGCCACAGTCTCACGTTCAGTGATCCATTTCTCTAATTCCTCAACGTCCTTATTGAGCTGATAAAGCCAGTACTGCTGCTCCAGCTTGATTTTTCTGTGCTCCACCATATCTTTCAAGGACACGTACAATCTGTCTATGTGGGACTGCTGCTTGGTGATTTGCTCACTGAGGAAAAACAAAAACAACAATACATATCACACTTACTGCACTTACTGTATTATCAAGTAATAGAACTACTATGCATGTTGTAGATTACCCCACTGTACCCCACCAGGTAACTAGCTTAAATTGTTTAGGACATTATACATATAACATATAGGGTACTGCACTTGAAGGTCAGTACCCAATTACACTGATTTGATTAACTTTCTTCTTACATGCATTAACTGTTCACAGCATTGTGACCAATTGGACAATATACTGTAATTAAGAATTTAACACATTGAACCAGTCATCATCCATCCATTCATCCATGAGCTGGAGATTAGCTGACTTTCACACTTACATTCACACCTGTGGACCATTTAGTCTTCAATTAACCTAACATGCACGAGTCATATACAAAGTCAGCACAGAAAGGCCTGGGCCAAGATTCGGACCCTGGACCTCTCGACTGTGAGGCAGACTAAATCCACCTCAATCTCTGTGTAATCCTGTCCAAGAGATGCCATTTGGCACAGTATATGGTAATGTCTCAAGTACTGTTGTTTAATTCTTTGCACTGGCTCTCCCACACTCTCCTCCCTGTGACGGCCCAGGTGCGCTCGCCTTGAAAAGACTGTAGCTGCTGGACAGGGTGTCTTGGGTGTCATGACACCCCTCTCCCACAAACTTTCCCCCACCCACATGTGCAAGTCTGAGAGTTCTTGTTCTGTTCTAATGTCTTTTGTTATTTTGTTATTGTATGTGGCCTCATTAACCCCCCCCCCCCCCCCCTCTCTCTCTCTCTCTCTATCTCTCTCTCTCTCTCTGTCTCTCTCTCTCTCACTCTCTGCGTGAACAGCCAGAGAGCGACGGCGCACCGTGCCATGCACTGCTGTCATGATCCCGGGATCGAGGTTGGGTCAGGTTAATTCATGCTTTCCAAAAACGTTATTTGCGTCACACAAACTCTGTGTGGCTATTTGCGCTGGCGTTAGTGACTAACCCTGGGATTACACCGAATGCGTGTGCGTTGCGTCTGCGTTGCATTCCGGCGGCTCAGCCGATACGTTTCCATTCATTCAGATTGTTCAAATTACACGGGCTGCGTGTGGGTTGCGTGTCGATTGCGTCTCAGCTGCGTAGTGCGGCAGCCCTCCGCACGGATAGACCTATTTTCTATTTTTGCCAGACGACACATCCAACAGCTAGCACAGAACACATCGAGCGGGACAGGAAGACCGACGCAGTTTCAAAATAAATTTCCGGTTACTTTTCAGAATAAAACACTCGCCAAGTTCCTATTTCGCAATCATGTCAGCAAAACGTCATACTGCTTAACGCTTAATTCGCTGTTTAAACACCGGCGAACATGGACAAGGAGAGATTTATAACCGAGGTGGAAAGCAACAAAATTAAATATGACACGGCAAACCCTTTTTATAAGGACAACTTAAAAAGGAATGCTGCATTGAACGTCATAGCAGGAGTGGACGGCAAGTTCAGTCAAAGAAAGTCCACCTCTCTTTCTGCTTCTTTGTTGAGCACAGACTTTCTGTGTCTTTGTCGTGGTTTTTAATGCCACATTATCGTGAGACACGGCGGGAAGTTGTCGGCGACGGAGCTGCCGGACCGCAGCTGTGCGCAGCCGATGTGAGCTGGACAAAAAATTGACGCGTCCGGAGCACGCAGTTAAGGCGCAGCGGAGCGGAGACACAACGCACACGCATCCGGTGTAATCCCGGGGTTAGACGCTGCAATGAGTCTCATTTGCATTGGGGTGGGCATAATACGTAATACGCGCAAATAACACCGCCGCACCGTGGCACAATCTGGTTGGCTGCGCACTTTAGTGACAGATTTCGCCATCTGCGCGTGTTTACTGAATTAGGCGCTCCCGGATTGATCCATTTTTAACAGTTAGCGCCGTGCAAAGGCGACGCAAACCTTTAGTGAATAGGCCCCTCAAGGGTGCTGAAAAGCGAGCGACCAAACTTTCCGTTCTGTCTCCCCCCCTGTTGGTCACTGTTCTTTTCATATGCCTTGGATATGTTGTGACTGGGGGAATTGCCCTTTTATTAATCATTGATGTACTCTGAATCTGAACATGATTCCGGTGAAACTATGAATTGTGTCCTTTGTACAGAAAATCTCAACTTGATAGGTGAACACAAAGTCAAACGATGAGTTATGTCACACCTCTCTGGGTGTCCGAGCTCTAGCAGCTGCTGACATTGCTGGGACAGCATGCCCACAGTCTCTGCATATGTTTCCACTGTTTGCTCCAGAGCCAGGTGAGTCTTCAGCAGTTGCAAGGTGCTCGCCTCATCCTGAAAATGATCAGAAGTGAGTCTGTGTACTAGAGTGATTGGTGGATTTACAAATGAAGTGACTGACAGCATTGTCCGTACCGTGCCTTTTTCGTCATTGGCCTGCTGGAGCTTCTGACCTGACAACCAGGACTCCACTTTGGCCGCCTCGCTATAGTATTGTTGAGCCTGCAGCGCTGCATCCAGCATCACAGATCTCCTTTCCAGCTCCAACTGCAACACCTCCCACAGCTGCCGCACATGACCGGCCCCTTCGCGCACAAACTCCACTTCAGGAGTGCGTAGTGAGGCGATAATTCCCGCCCTGTCCAAAACTTCCTCAACACGAGCTCGCCGCCCGGCCAGCTCCCTCTGGAGAGTCTGAAAGACCAATCTCAAGTAAGTCTCAAGATAGGTCAAAGTTTAGCTTGGAATTTACCTTTGTGATTCTCACCTGGTTCTTTTTTACATGCTGCTGCACACTCTGGAGATTATTCCCATATTCCTTACATGATGCCAGTGGAAGCCTCTCTTGAATCCACAGCTGTTTAATGAAAAGAAATTAAATAAATGGTAACAAATGTTACAAAATGAGAAGATGACGGGCTAACCATCTCATCTTCCAGGTCTTGAGCGACTTGGTGCATCTCTTTGGAAGCCAGCAGGATGCGACGTCTCTCCTTCAGGGGTTCAATGAGTCGAACAATGCGGGTCTCCACCATGCCTGACTGCTCACCACTTTCACTTGTCATCAGACCTCGCTGCGGAAGGCAAACCCCCTGCAAGCTCCCCAGTTCATCTACATCTTTGTAAAAGTCCCCGAACTGAGACTCCATAGCCTACGACAAAAGGATACAGTAGTTTTAGTTAGAGCTATGTCATTGTTCAACTAACTTTCATCATAGTTATGTAATATAAAAAGCACAATATTGTATGACCTTTTTTCAAACACAGGATGCTTCTTAGACTAGACCACTTCAGAGCTCAGGAATTACTTATATAAACAATAACTGAAGCATACAGCCTGTCGAAGTAACAAAAATGTATACTTTTATGACTCAAGTTGCCGTAGGGGTCAAACTAATTCTTTTGGTTTAGTTTAGAAAACATTTTTTAACTTACAAAACTGTCTAATGAAGTACTGAAACAAAGAAATATTTCCACTTTTTTTTTTTTTTTTAATGTACTTTTATGTTCATACCAGGACATTTTTCAGTAATGTGAATATAATATAATATAATATCCTGGTACAGCACGCTCTAAAAACAATTTCTTAGTTTAAAGCTGTAAAGGTAAGGAGATTTGATCTATTTAAATGAAAATTACTCAGAGGAAAGTTTACATATGGACGGTTGTAATGTCTATGGATTCTACCGTTTGTGTTTACTACAAAGGAGTACTGGGATCACACTTCCATCCATCCATCCATTTTCTTTAGTGTTGTTCCGATACTGTTTTTTGGCTCCCGATACCGATACCCAGCTTTGCAGTACGGGCCGATACCGATACCATACCGATACTTAAGATTTTTTTTCCTCAACATGAAAAAGCTGTCCTGCCATTGGTTCAGAGCATTCAAGGGCCAATAGGATATCTTAGATCGGCAAGCAGTGAATATGTCATATATCAGTGAATGTCGTGCACGAGCAAGACACAAGATGCTGCCTCCAAAATCCTATATTAGCGTTGGAATTAATGGTATCGGCATGTTACTTGTGAGTAGTCACCGATACCGATACCACTGTTTTTATGCAGTATTGGCACCTCTGCCGATACCAGTATCGGTATCGGAACAACACTAATTTTCTTGACCGCTTATTCCCCACAAGGGTCGCGGGGGGTGCTGGCGCCTATCTCAGCTGGCTCTGGGCAGTAGGCGGGGGACACCCTGGACTGGTTGCCAGCTAATCGCAGGGCACACAGAGACGAACAACCATCCAAACTCACAAGCACACCTAGGGACAATTTGGAGCGCCCAATGGACCTGCCATGCATGTCTTTGGAATGTAGGAGGAGACCGGAGTACCCGGAGAAGACCCACGCAGGCACGGGGAGAACATGCAAACTCCACCCAGGAAGGCCGGAGCCTGGACTCGAACCGGAGTCCTCAGAACTGGGAGGCGGACGTGCTAACCACTGGGATCACACTTAACAAGGAAAATGAAATGTAAGACAATAAAGTCACAATGTTTCTGGAATAAATTATAATTTCGCAAGAATTTGAAAATCTATATTAGAAAAGCTACACAAATTAAACCCAGATATCAAGAAGGGCTACATTCTAAAAACAGATTGGTCAAATCTACTAAAAAAAAAAAAAAAAAAAAAAAAAAAGTTACATTTAACCAATCTAGCTGGTAGTTATTAGGGATGTAACGATAATGGTAATATCGTGATATCGTGATATTAAAACTGCCACAATCGTTGTCGTCATGTCACGATATTAAAAGCAGCACATCTGTTAAAAGGTTGATTTCCATTTTTTGCAGTTCTAGCACCCTCTGGTGGCTAGTGTTTTAGTGCAGTTTAATTTTCACAAGGCATGTTTAGGCCCTTCTGTGTTTAAAATCCACGATAATGGTCAAATGAAGGGGAAAATAATATACTTGTGAACCGAGTCAATATGTGGAGGAACTCAATTTATCGTATTTATTAATTTCTTATTTTATTTAAATAATTATTAATGTATTTTTTAAATTAATTTTATTAACTCTTTGACTGCCAGCCATTTTCGGAAAAGGTAACCCCATACTGCCAGCTGATTTACAGAATTTTACCGATCTTTCAAGCTCCACAGAAAATGTTGTGTTAGGACTATGGAAACGCGGATACTACCAAATCAAAGATCATCTTTCATCTAAAAAAAAAAGTTTGTTTCTACCTTATTCAGATCTTCAGTAATCAACAATAGAAAACAGCTTCATTTCACCCAAATCCTCTATTTTCTCAAGCTTTTTGTGAAACGATGTTATTTCATGCACTCTAGTGAATTTGGCACTTTTTTTTTTGCATGAGGGATTCTACAAACACCTAAACTTCTATAAAACACTACCCCAACAATAAAAAAAAGTGTTTTTTGATTGCAAAATAACAGTTTATTTACATGCAACAGTAGCAATCCGAACAAACAATTTGGAAAACTCTTTGCAAACTATTTACACGTGCGCAACTGCGCATGTGTGGTGTGTGTGTACGTGTTACTATTTACAATTGTGTGGATGTTTCAACGACACAATTTTTCTTTTTGTGTGATATATTGTGGAGTAATCCCGTGCGTGCTAGGGGGATGCAGCAGGATTTGCATCACAGTTTTTGTCAGTCTGCTTCTGCATGGACTGATTTGCGTAGAGGTTGGTATGATGAACGATGTGCTGGAGAAGTTCATCCGTGATGAAGAGCTCCAGGATGTCAGCTGGCAGGTGGGAATTCAGCTCTGCTGCAGCATCCCTTGGTCCTGGTTTTGCAGCAAAGGGGAAAATGGTTGCCTGCCAGCCAACTTCATCAACTTCAAGCCAGCCAGAATCTTTGGGATCTGCAAATATACATGTCAATATCATATATTATTTTAGAGCACTGTGATGCAATGTGTGTGTGTGTGTGTGTGTGTGCATGTTTACCTTTTTTTCTTGGATGTATTGGTTGATGCACATTCTGTAAATTATAGAAGACGTTTACCATCAAATATTTTATTAGTGCTGTGGAGAATCTTTTTTTTTTCTTTTTACCTTTGTTCTGCTCACTGTGAGAAGGGTCACTTTGAGTAGGAGCTGAAAGAAACATATACAATTACAATACTATCGAATGATTTAACTTTTATTGTTGCGGTGTATTGAAAACGTTTTTTTTTTTTACCTTTCTTTGTCGTAGAACCAGCGGTCGGACGTTGCTGTGAGCACGATCTATAAAATATACATTCACGTTTGTATAGGTAATAGATGTTCTAGTGTATATCAGCACATTTACACACGCTGCTAGCAGATCGCCCGAAAAGTTAGTAAAGTAATCTTACTAGCAATCTCTTAGCATGTTAGCGCTTACCTTCACGTTCTTTGGAGGACGAAAGACTGTCCAAGACTGTCTTGCATCGGACCCATAATAGTCGTCATCGTCCGATGAAATGTCATCTGTGCAGACGTGCTCGGTTGTGCACCACTTTTCTCCGGTGTTAGCCGGTGGGGCCTTAGGACGTTATTAGCATCGCTAGCCGGTGGGGCCTTAGGACGTGGCCGAAACGGCCGCGTCACCGCTTCAACTATGACTTAAATCCGTCATCACTGTGCTCTTGAGCACTGGTCGATGCTTTTGAGCTTTGAAAATAAGGATCAAGCGTGAGCTGATTGCCATCTGTAGCCTTTTTGACTCCCTTAGCCAAGTTAGCCATTCTCTCCCCCTCAACACTCTAGCTCAGCCTCTCTTCTTCTACTGTTGTCTCCTACCCGATCTTGTCCAAAAGACTCATCACAGCCATCTAGTGGCCAGGAATACTCATTATAGTAACCCGATCGGCTTGATACTTGGAGCACAGCTGCCCAAGGCTTTGCTCCACCCGTTTCCATAAAAAAACATAGTAGACGTCAATTAACGTCTATGGCGGCCAATCCTAGGATTATACTGAACGTCTTTAAACGTTTATGGCGGTCAAAGAGTTAATAAAAAAAAATTATTAATTGGTTGTACTGCTTGTATTTGTCACGACGAAGAGAGGTAGGACCCAGACGCAGGATAAAGGTAGGCCACAAAGGCAACAGGTTTATTGCCGGTCAGCAACTGTCTCCTCTCACACTGAGAGGAGAAAGGGGAATCAAAAAGTGGAGAACTAAAAATTCTCCACTGGGGAGGAAAAAACAGGCAAAAGGTATAGGGGACAACAAAAGGCGCTCCGCTAGGGAGGAAAAAGGCTCAAGGCAAAAGGGGTAACTAAAGGCGCTCCGCTGGGGAGGACAAGGCACAAAAACAAGGCAAGACAACAAGGCAACGGGAACAAGGACTCGAGGACTGTGGGATGCTTCCATGCACTGAGATGTGTGACACTTCGGCCCTGAGGGGAAAGTGCAGGTGGCTTTTATTGTCTTGGTTGATTGGTGGCAGGTGGACATGATCATGGGCGGGGACCGGTAATTAGTGAACTGCAGGAAGAGCAAGTGACCTGGGGTGAGAGGAGAGTTAGAACTTTCAAAATAAAACGGGAAACATGACTATGAAAATAAAAGCATGGGCCGTCACGCCGGTGGCGGCGTGACAGTACCCCCCCCCTGACGGCCATCCAACTCAAAGAGTCCAAAAACAAGGGCGGGCGGAAGGGGGCACGGAGGTGGGAACACGGCCCACCCCTCCGTCCCAGACCAAAGGCAGTTCAGGAGGGCGTCCATGACGCCCGACGAGAGAGTCCCAGCGGGGCCAGTCAGGTGGGCGTCCTCGACGCCCGACGAGAGGTGAAGGCAGCCGCAGGACTTGCGCCGCCGGGACTTTGGGCGGCGCCTGGCGAGGTTCCGGGACTTTGGGCGGCGCCTGGGGAGGCTCCCGGACTTTGGGCGGCGCCCGGCGAGGCTCCCGGACTTTGGGCGGCGCCCGGCGAGGCTCCCGGACCTTGGGCGGCGCCCGGCGAGGCTCCCGGACCTTGGGCGGCGCCCGGCGAGGCTCCTGGACCTTGGGCGGCGCCCGGCGAGGCTCCCGGACCTTGGGCGGCACCCGGCGAGGCTCCCGGACCTTGGGCGGCGCCCGGCGAGACTCCCGGACCTTGGGCGGCGCCCGGCGAGGCTCCCGGACTTTGGGCGGCGCCGGCGAGGCTCCCAGACCTTGGGCGGCGCCTGGCGAGGCTCCGGGACTTTGGGCGGCGCCTGGCGAGGCTCAGGGTCTTTGGGCGGCGCCTGGCGAGGCTCAGGGTCTTTGGGCGGCGCCTGGCGAGGCTCAGGGGCGAGAGGCTGCAGCAGGCGAGGTTCAGGGGCGAGAGGCTGCAGCAGACGAGGTTCAGGGGAGAGAGGCTGCAGCAGGCGAGGTTTAGGGGCGAGAGGCTGCAGCAGGCGAGGTTCAGGGGCGAAAGGCTGCAGCAGGCGAGGTTCAAGGGCGAGAGGCTGCAGCAGGCAAGGTTCAGGGGCGAGAGGCTGCAGCAGGCGAGGTTCAGGGGCGAAAGGCTGCAGCAGGCGAGGTTCAGGGGCGAGAGGCTTCAGCAGGCGAGGTTCAAGGGC